>NW_017386159.1:0-10000 GCF_000237925.1 Schistosoma mansoni
TGGGAAATATCAATAGGCGAATGTTATTTACATTCTCATCTATTGCCTAGCATCAACCAAGTTATTTGCATATTCCGAAATGCATTCTCTCCACAATCATGACTATTATATAACTTGTTCGTGTTAAATGTTATTTCCTGTTTAATTTCGTGATGTGTTCTTTTTTACCGGCATACAAACCAGGTATGTTTAAAATAAATGATCTGTATAGTGGATGCTGGCATCAGTTTTCTCAGCGTACTACAGTCACTATAACAGACAAACATGCTGACATTCAGATATTCTAACATTTGCTTGTTTACAGATCCTCAAACAGACATCCATTCCATGTTTATCTAATCCGATCAAATCATGATATTTTTAACACGGTATTATTTATTTCGGTACTTTCTAACCTGAAATATAGAATTCCATGAACACTGTAATTATATTACTGTCTCTGACTCTATCTTACCCATATTGATATCCGATAATTGACCTCCCAATTTCATTTAATATAACACTGTAGAAACGGAAGTATTCTTCATCATCATCATCATCAATTAAATTTCGAAGCTACTGTAAACATTTTTTGTTCCAGCCTGTGGAATTATTTCCATTCACAATGATTTTGCGTGTAAGAGTTACATTAGCCAGCTATTAACATAAACATGCATCTTAATAATAACTCCCAAAAATATGCCATTGGTTGTTGACATTTCTATTTTGACAATACAAACATGGATATATTTAGTCAGTCATGTGAGAATTCATTGATGTAGGCTGACATTTTAGGTGAAACCTTGTTCGGAATATGCTACTTGCCCTCTTTAAATATTGTGTGAGAGTGTCGGGTTACAGTTGACCATGATCATCATTTCAGACCAATTACATGTCATTTAATAGGATACATTTCGCAGTATGATAAATATTAGAAGGACATTTGTAGATTGTAGTAAGGATATATTTATTGGTGATATGGTGGTATCGAAATAATACCGTGATCATGTGAACGTTTACAGGCGAAACGTGTGTGTTTTTAGTACAATTAAACAAAACGGAACAGAACAGTACAGTCCCACTGTTCTTCTAATCTTTCTTCTTGATTATTTGTTGCTGGGTTAGATGTTGCATGGTGAGTGAATAAAAATCCTGGAAATATATCTTCTGGCCTTTTCTCTCGGCTTTAAGCAGGTAGAACTACTCGACTTCCAAATATAAGGCACACGTCCACAGGTGATAGGGAATTTCCTCGATGAACATACTGTTCAATGTTTTTGTTGTCTATATGAGTAGGCTCACCATGTTTGTGGTATTTAATAATCCGCTTCATCTCCACGTCTTCAAGAGTACAGTGTTTAATGTCCTCAACTAATAATGGTGTTGATTGATAGCAACTTGCAATATTAGATGTATGTCTCCCTCCAATGATATCGTTGCAATGATATAATCTTCGCTTTCCTGCTTCTCATTCGCAATTAGTCGAGATAAAACATCATCTTGTTCAAAATTTTCATTTGGTTTCTGTTGAATTTGAAAATCATTAGCAAGTATTGTAATGGCCGAGGTATGAAATCGATTTGCTGCGTATGCTACCACCAGTTCTTCAACAAAAGAATTAACAACTATAATAACATCCAAGTAAACTGCTTCACCTTCGAGGTTGGACAACATAGTATCTATTATGCTGGAGCTGGACACAGGCCAAACGGTAATCGGTTAGACGGCTAAAGTCCGCGGTAAATATTGTTGTTTAGTAAGTCTTTTGCATCTTCGCCAACTTCCACTTGTAAGTAGACTTTAGATAAATCAAGTTTAGAAAGATAACGTCCAACGTTAGGTTTAATAAAAAGCCTTCTGGAAAAAAAAGGTTGTATGAATGATTTTGTATAGCGTCATTTAATCCTTTAGAAAAGTATGCGCATAGTCAGATAGTTCTATTTACTTTTTGCCAAACAATAGTTGATGCTTCCCATGTCGAATAATTAATTGTTTGTATAAAACCGATTTCTCCAGTCAATTTTATTCTTTGTCCACTTCATCAATAGTGGCATATGAAACTGGACGTATTGGACATAAAATTGGCCCTTACTAAAGTGCAGCATCCCTTTTTATTCTGGAACAAGTTCTTATGCTTCCGCAAAAGCTCTTCTACCCTGTTGACCTTTTTAGTCACATACCTTCTATTATCTCCTATGCCTGAAGCCAATGTAGCCAGTATTCGCTTTATGTACTTGTTTTGAAACTCGTGAGAACACTTCGTTGACTTAAACCTCAAGCTATTTCTAGTTTCACAGACTGTTCTTATAACCGACTTCTTTACATATAGTATGCCGAATTTTCTACTCGGAAAATATCTTCAATTCTGTTGAACTGAGCTGCAGAAGTGTGACCACTGTCTGCATCAAAAATGATTTCTGAGATTGGATTGAGATATGACTCCATACCTTCATGTTCCGGAATCTCTTGTTAAATTGATAGATTCCCCAAAAGTGCTCCTACCAGTTGGTTTTGAGAAGCTAACATCTGCTGCTGTTATCCAAGACGAGACGAACACAGTGTACATCAAATGGTACAATGGATCGAGGAACAGCAGTTGTGTTATCACACAGCATAGTACTTAAGGTGGGAGTTGAAGGTACTTCGAGGCGTTGGAGGAATGTAGAATGTTCTGTTTCTGCGCAGAAGGGATCACGTGCTTGAACGACAGAGAGACGCAGAGAGAACAAAATTGAATGAAATTTTCATTTGACATATGACTACTAATTTTGTCTAGACAAAATGTAGTGAAAACAGGTACTTTGTCTGTCAATTCAAAGAAGGTCTTGATTCAGCTATGAATGAACACTGAAATCACCTACTATCTTATTTCGAATGAGTCTAGTAAGACTTGTCGTATAGAGTTACCTAGATTTCACGCCTTCAGTTTATGGAGCCACGGAGGTATCATCTGTAACCACAATGCCTTCAGACTCGACCTTAAAATATGTCTCATCCTCATTGACTGCGATGCCATGAAAAATCATTTTGATGACCTATGCCACATCACGTTTTATGTCACGTTTCATACCAATCACTGTTATGGATTAACTCACGGTTAAGCGATATGCTAGATAGACATATTTCATTGTTCATCAAATGTATGTTTGTATTTAATTTCGACTTAAGCCTAGTATAGTGGTTAGGTGGACGTCACCACATTTCACGTGAAATCGAACACATTGTAAATCATTATTTCATATTTAGATTCGTCGTATTTTGCGTAAGAATTGAAATGTATTTTATCGTCATTAAGCATTTCGTGGAAGAAAGAATTTGCTACAGCTGTGATCCTTAACTATTCTCTAGACTGTCGAGCACAGAGTCTTTTGTTAGCCAAAGTCAGAACAAGTATGCCATTCATTTTGTTATACTTTATCTGTTTTTATCTACAACGTAAGTTTACACTGTTGATATAGAAAATAAATAACACAGTATATGAAACAGGGAATCAAATCAATGTGAATAACTTTTCAAATAGTGACTAGAGGATAGGAAAATTGAACCAACGAAGTGAATATTGTTTTGTAGTGAACATAAAATTGTGACTGTTGAATTGACGAGGCATAGTCATACAAGACCAAAGAAAGTCAATGTGTTGGTAGTCACTTTATTTTATCATTGACGTGTTCACTTATCTACTACGTTTTACATCTCCACCTGAATACTAAAATTGCCTGCCCGCTATGTCTGTCTCAACAGATTCGAATTCATAAATGATGTTGATATTCTTCAGGAGATATTCTGGTCGTTTTAGAGAACGTTCTCTGTTTTTTACTATGTCAGCAGAAATCACTTACTCGCTGACTCGTTGACTCTCACACTCGTTTATAGACTTGATCACTCACTTGCTCATTCGACTCGCACGCTAACTCACCTGCTATAGAGCGCTACCGTTTCATGTTTGCCTTTGGTGCCTGCAGTTTTGGATATCTGTATGTGTTTCAATGATAAACGCAATCAACACTTCGTATTCGCTTCATGATTTACACACCGTTGGGTGATACGGAGTAACGGATATCAAGACGAACAATCTACGACGTTTGAAGAATAACACCAAGTATCGACCATCACAGACTGTTCTCATTTCTATATTGTAATAAAACAAGAAACGTTGATGCATAAAAGTAATATGAATGCATTCTATTCCAAGATTTATTGTGTGCTACTTACATAGTGGAGTGATGACATTAGAACTGTCTTCATCTGCTTGACAGTGTCTAATCAGTTAAGGACGCAAAGTTCTTCTAGGTGAATAGTAAACAAAATACATTAAATATTTAAGACGGTTTCCGAAATGACTGACAAGTAATCGTTCAAACTAATTTCATCCATTTAAATCCTTTGGTTGTCGATAATTATGACTGATCAAATAACTCAAAAAAAATTTTCGAAACATTCTAACATTCGTGACAAAAATTATGAGGTTATGATACGAAAACTAATTGTTAGCTGACATCGAGAAAATAGACATTTTACTGCTGATCAAGTGTATATTTTTCAAAATATTCGTGAAGGTTGTCAAAAACAGCTGAGTGCAGTAGACCGAATTCTCCCAGATAATTGACGTTCCACAGATAGGTTGAAAGGTTTTAAACAAAATAACGGGAATTGTCTACTACCATTTTTCACATGTGATGAGGGAATCCCTTCAAGTCCTTCGTCATAAGAGTTTTTCAGGACAACTATGGCCTGCTTCATTTTGAAGGGTATGAAATCAATTTTCGATATGTGTCTGGATGTCAGCATTGGAAATGCATTGATAAAGCTTTCAGTGGCCGGGTTGTATGACTGTGATAAATGCTGATTGAATTGTTCGCAAATTATATCAGGGTCATTAACAATGCTTTTGTCAACTATGAAGAATTTGGTCGTGTCAAGATAATTTGATTTCACAAAGGATTTTAAAAGCTGAGGTATTGATAATTCCGAGATTTGATTATCAGGGACCTTATTTCCCATATTCATAATATACTCAGATTTAGATAAAGTACTTCTGTCGATTACAATAAGTATACTCTTAAGTGCATACCGGTCTTTATGCTGCTGGTGGTGGCGGCGTTTTGATTTCCTCAACTTTCTTTTGAAAATTTTAAAAGTATTCTGGCTCCTATTGGCAATTTACGCCACATGGCGAGTATTTAAAGCAGAACCATCAAGGCAGCATATCTGGTTGTGGTGTACATCAGAAGCGTAATGTCAATATTGTTTGCGGTAAAATAAGTTTCCCAAGGTAAACAACGAATAAGAAATTCTGTCCGTTTTCTGGTTTGATGATGAAAGTGTATACTCTTGAACATCATTGCAGCTTTAAAATTCAATTGTACGGTGTCTAAAGAGTGACTTTTACTCAAAACAACTTTTTGATCACTCTTAAAAGCTCATGTCTGAAATGCACTGAAATAGAATCTATGTTGATTGTTAAAAGTAAATCAAGTATATTAATCTTTCTAGATGGTTCCCGGACCTGTTGGACTAATGCATAAAGTTCTGGTGTTTCAACTAACTTGTCAATTCGACCTAGAACTGAAGTCGAACTTCATGTAATTTTGGGCAGAATAAAATCACCTCCGATGATTTTAACAGCATGTGGTTGGTGTGAAGCAATGGAAAAGATGTTTGTTAGTAATCTGTCGAACTTAGAGTTTGCAAGAGGTGGTAGGTATATGCATCTCACCAGTAGATAATTTCGAGATTCACAGTTTACATTAACCCAAATGGACTCGTCTATAGCATCCAGAGATTTATCCGTAAATTTGCACGCCGAATGTACCGCTTGTTTATTCATGACATCTATCAGTCCTAATGAGCACGTAGTTATCTATATGCAAGGAGTAATTGGATGTAGATTATTTGCACCACGTTTTCTTGATAAGTACAATAGTTGTATTTACAAGAAATAAAATGGTTTGAACAGAGAGCGGGCATTGAAGGAAATAATAAGAAATTCAGAATTATCATGGTGAAGCAGGCTGGAGTATAAACCACAATTGGTGGTTTCGTAAATATTCGTATGATTGAATAATGTAAGACTTGTGTTGCGAGGGGAAATGAATTAAGCGAATTTGTCATCCTTTAAAATATACATACTAAAGCCTGCAAAAAAGGCGTTGGAAGTGCAAAAAAGCTTCTCATCGTTATTGTATATAACATGTGATAAAAGAATAATGTACATATTGGGAGCCGGCCTAGAAGGCTATCAGGTTTAAGTGTGCAATCAGGTGTCTATTAACAATTCAGATTACTTTTTATGCTTGACGTATGTGGAAAATGCTCTAGATCGTCTACTGCTATACATGCTTGCAATGGTTTGCAAGGTTCAAATATATTGACGTTAGGTGTGTGGTCAGTTATAAAATTCTACTGACCAGTTTCCCCATTATTCGTTGCACGGTCACTGTAACCAGTTGTCTCACTAACAGCAATTCGGACTGTGCTATCCCATTCCTAATAAGTACAATTACTTTGAGTTGAATCAAAGTCAGCAATATTAAAATAATAGGCATCACCTACATCGTGGTTATTTTCTTTTGAGTTTTGAAGTTGAAGAGATTGAGGTGAGTTTTTTGGTGGTTGCATAGTCGTAAACTTAGATGTTCTCGGAGAACCGGACTTCATTTTTCGACATTCGGGTTTATGATGCGTTCGGGAGTTTAATCTTTTTAGTCTGTAGCCAACTCTTCCTGCTTTTCGCTGGCATGGTGTTCTATCTGAGCAATTCTTAATATCCTTAAATATCTGTTTTGGTTTCGATTAATTGAAAGAAGATGGAACTCACTAGCGTCTTCAAATGATCTGAAGATCGATGAGTGCAGGAAATTATTTATGTCAATCTATTGCTCTGGAGTCTGTAAGGTTGGGGTTGATGTGATACTTGAGCGGATCGAGAATATTTGTGTCAACTTGCAACCTTTTTTATTATTCGTATGGTTGCAGTTGTGATTATCATCGTTATTTAACAACAGAGTCTTTAACACATCTGAAATCGAGACAACTCGCATAAGCTTGTCCCATTCCGGACGAACGGTGGAGCTCGTCTACTCGAATCTGTCGGTAGCAGTGTTAGATTATGTCGTTTTCGTAAGTTTGGCTAAACGTCTAGAAGGAGGGGGTTCTATGTTTTTTTGTGGCATAATAAGAAAGTTGCGTATAGCAGATGGAATGAACAAAATTCTGGAAATATAAGTGAGTGAAAAAAATCAATGTCGAGGGCTGGATTCCAGAAATTAAAACCCAAGCCTAACACAAAAGTGGATGTATCGTGAAGATCGGTGAAAGTGTCAAAAAGAGAGATGAGAATATCAGGAAGATATTGGTGAAGATGTAGTATGTATGTCTGTTGATGTATGAGAACGAAGTAAAACATAAAGGAGTACGTTGTGTAAATTTTAACATAAGTATTGCACGGAAAGATAGCCTTGTATGATAAATGAATTTACAAATGTCGATTAATAATGTAAAACATATATAGTGGGTACAGTTTGTGCTACATATATAAACTGAGAGCATGTCTTAGTAAAATTATGAGGTTACAGATATAAGTAGTTTGGAAGATAATTACCGCAACAGATTATTGTGGAACAGCCTGTTGGACAAACAGACTGTCAAAAATTCGATGATTGATTCAGCAAAATGGGGAGGTTATTCCGGATATTAAACGAGATATAGTATATATCGCGATTCTTGTAGCGAAACACGTCACTGACAATATTCCATATTTACTCTATTGCTGGACAATCAAAACACATGAATATTAATGTCGAGTTAGATACCAGTTTTGTAAGATTATTGGAGTAGTTAATCTTTATTCTTCAAAATTTTGTGCTATGTATTTGAATCACACTGAAAGTATTAGTTGCTTCATAAGTGGTTGTATGTCTCACTTACTTATACCAACTCGTTTCACGAATATTCTTGATGTACCGTAGTGTACGTCAACATTCTGCTTTTAGCTGCTTATCATTCCCTATTTATACGCATTTATGAACAGATCAGCACAGATAACTACAGTATTCTATCACAGTCAATGTAATGTCAATGAACAGCTGAAGACAATTCAGAGACATTAAATAGGATTACATTTCGAAAATTCACATTCCAAATCTGACTGTATATTGAGCTATTAACGCAAAATCATCTTCGCGATTCTTGTAGCGAAATTTAATAATCACACATGATAAGGAGCCACTGTGCAACTCTTTGTGATGCTGCTGACGGTGGAGACTAGCGTAATTGGCAGGCTATCAACGGATTCTACTACAAATGCTTCATTATGGAGACATTCATTTCGATACTGTTGCAAAATCAGAAGGAAATTACATTATCAAACAAACCGGAAATATTATTGATAGTTCCTTAGCTTGATGAAGTGAGGATACAGACATATCTTCAAGATAACGATAACTGAACTCATTTGATACTAGGTGAGTAATAATTACAGTGTTTATGCATATCTGATGCAAGGCCATCTATGAGTACACATGAAAACTATTTGTTTAAACTTCAGTCTCTCTATACTTGGTAGTAACCATTTTTAAAATGAAATATTATTTCACCTATGTTCCGTATACGCAAGTGACTGTCGGTTATATGAAAGCATCATTAGTAAACAACATTCCACATCATATTGAACATTTATATCAGGCTAAATATACAAATGAAAAAACCATCATATATATTTAGTTAGATTACAAGGTAGTGATAAACAACAAGAAAGTTCAAACAATGACATTTGCAAAAACAATATCTGAGGTCAACAAACTGATGTTTTTTCTTTCTTATAATCACAAGATCAGGTAGTGTATACTATTATTATCATTATTATTACCTTGATAAAAGTATTTCATATGAAAATAACGAACATTAGATAGGAAGAACACAAATAGGAAATGTGATGAATATGTATGTAATATTGAAATAGATATTCCTGTCTGATTCGTCATTTAACAGTCCTCAGTGTAAAAAGATTTGAGTGGGCAAATGTAGCACATGTTTTGATTAGCTCAAACAAATATGGCAGATCAAGAATAATATGTTTTTGTTGGAAAATATTACCTTCCTGATCACTTCAACCATTCTCCTTTGTGTCTAATACATTATGGTCTCGAGTACAGTGTAATTGTAAAAGATTAGCGTTCAGTTGACTCTAATGAATATGACGAAATGCCAACAAATAAAATAACAAACAACTAGTAGACTGTTATCTCGCATCACATTCTCTCTCGAACAATCACCAATGAGCATAATACCTATTGAAGCTGTGTTCCGAAATCGAATCCGTCAAACAGCATCAGTTCCCACAAGAATACAGGTATAGCTTGCTGATTAGTGACAAGTAGCAGGAGAATCGGGTTCACAGTTTGATGTTGATCATCTCCAAACATCATCTTATCTGTTTACTCAGTTGAAGATTTGAGTGAATCGACTACTTAGTATACTGAGAAAACACTTTGATAATAAAATTTCCCTAATATCTATTTCAAATTCAATTGTTCTGTAAACTCTAGGTTGATTGCATGATTGTGAATGTTCGAATAATGGTGGATAGTGTGTGTTGGGTTTATTGAAGCATCTGAATCGGGTGAGTTTGTATGAGTTCAGTTCGTTGAGTAACTCAATTATGGAATCTATAGTAAATATATTTCTACTGAATAAAATATATTGATGTAATAAGGATGGGGAATCCTCAAGTTGCATAGTATTTACGAAGCCATGTGGTGAGAATTAAGTCTAAGTATCCCAATTTTATTAAACTTCTATCAATAAGGTTAGTGGTGTTATATACTCGTCATTTTTATCAGTCCAATAATACGATTTCGTTTTCCGTGAATGATAACATTCTCTGTAGTACACTTCTCATTTGATCGTTCTCAATCAAATTTGCAAGTACGTCTGGCTGACGCGTCTCGACAAATTCATCAAGATAAATTGCAGGTAAAAATTAAATCTTATGTCTTATCTGGTCGACGTTATTCCTCATTAG
>NW_017386159.1:11660-15371 GCF_000237925.1 Schistosoma mansoni
AGCAGTGGAATCCAGGACGCGCGTTTCGTCTTATTTAGAGACTGACCAGTTGCAGTCCTAACACATCGATGGGAAGATTCAGACAAACAATACTAAGTGAATTTAAACTTCACCCCATCGCACAAGCAAGTGGCTATCAGGACTCAGTGGCCGAGTGGATAACGCGATGGCGTTTGGAGAGAGGGTACTGGATTCGAGTCGCAGAGTGAACATCAACTCTGAGATGCAGGTACATCCAGCTGACGAGTCCCAAATAGGACGAAAAGCGTGTCCTGGATTCCACTGCTAGCCACTATTCATCTTTGCTTATCATTTTTTAATTAGTTTAAATTGATAGTCAAATTAATTTTCTATGATAAACATACTGTCAAATCTTTTCTTATGCAATTTTCTTTCATCTAATCGTTCATCTTCGCTGGTTCACTTAGTTCTTCTTCATCCATTGTCAATGTTCCAACAGTATCATCATTTAATATGATTGGACCTAATTCACTTGCAAGATATCATTTTCTAGTTACTCTTAATAGTATTGAAGCATCTCAAAATAATTTACTGTCTCTTGTTAACCATCTTGAAAGTGAATTTAATTTACTTTATCAAAATCAAGAAATCAATTCACAGAAACTTAATGTATGTTTTTTAACTTTTTCTATGATTTTAAGTGTTTAATAATGTACATCTTGTGTTTCTATGCATATTCCCATTTATCATTTAGTGAAACAATAAATAGTCACTTCCATTTTTGATTAGACTACAATGGCTATAACTTATAGGTTTATATTTAATAGTACGATCTGATATATAACTAATTCGAATATATTGAGTTTTATTTAGCTAGGTTGGATTTAATAATTATAACGGGTGATGACAAATACGCGCGTTCTACACCTGTGAAGTTAAAGACTTACTTACTTATACTTGTTACTCCACGTCGAGGATTATAAGCTGCCAACTAGCATTATTCATCCAACTCTGTTCTGGACATTTATTTATTCATGGCTGCCTAACTGTGTTTCTAGTTGTTCCTGAAATATATTCTTAGCTTGCCTATCATTAAGTAGAACCCTTAGAGGCTTCCCTGCAGTGTCTTTCCTACGTCCAGTAAGACGCAGACAGATACGTGCTCGCACTAGAGCATGATCTGAATCTAAACATGTGCTCCAGAATGAGCGACAGTCTTCTATCGAGCTCCTCCATCGGCGGCTGATAGCGATGTGATCTAATTGGGTCAAACGTTGGGACGAATTCGGGGGTCGCCATGTCAAAATATGTTTTTCCTTATGCTTAAAGTTAGTATTTGCAAGAAACAGGCGGTTATCTGAGCACAGTTGCAGCAGACGGTCGCCATTATCTGTTCTTTTAGCCATGACACCATAAGATCCACCCAGGTGTCTTTCCCTTTCACTTAGTTTACCTACTTGAGCATTAAAGTCACCAGCCAGTATTACTACATCAGAGCGCCTATCTTTTCGGAGAAGGTTGGAAAGTTTTCTGTAAAAACATCTTTTATATCATCTGAGCTGCAGTCAGTGGAAGAGTAGGCAGAGACGACGAAGAGGCAACGACGAGTGTCCCTATCTTTTTGAGTACTTATTGTTCCATTTAGTCGGACAGCGCACAGACGACTGTCTACTGGGATCCAGTCTAAAAGAGCTAGTTCTGCCCTACGACTTATTGCTATACCTACTCCAGCGAGGCTACGGGGAACAGCATCAGGGCTTTCAGATACACGAAGCGTGAATCCAGTTGGTTCTTTATTATGTCATGGTGAGGTCAAATGAATGACACTACTCGGATCTTGTATGCGCGTTTCGGAGACGCAGCACACATCGATGGTGTAAGATTCTAGAGTCATAGCTAAGGAAGCCTGTTGTCCTATTTGGCACAATGTTCTGACGTTAAGAGTTCCTACATGTAGTTTAGAGCGTGGTATCAGGAGATCAGGAATAACGTTCTGTGTACTCGAATCGTTTGTCATAGAAGTGCGAGGTGATAAAAGGACGTGAGAAGGGTTAGTCATGGAGATAAGAGAGTTATTAGGAGGTGTAGGAAGGATTTTAATGTCACCAACTTGGTCTCGTGTGCAGTTATGGGTATGAGAGCTAATATTACTTCCCGGCTGCCCACACCGTGGAAGGGTATTTCTTGAGGGACCTGAAAAGGCAGTTGGATTAATGTTGGTCTTAACGACCTGAGAGCGTGACCGCAGAGCCCAAGGGACAACTGCTTGAGACCGGTCACGCACAGCATTTTTGTGGGGGCTTTTTGGCGTGTGAGCTCTGTTCTTCAAAGAGCCTTACCGCCGGAAACGGAAATCCGTGGGATAAGGCTAGGTGTGCATTTTTAGGGCCGACCTTTTCTAACCCCACCCCTCCTTGTGGGAAGGCAGCATCGCTGTTATGCTGGTTGTTTTAAAAAAACACCTTACTGCTGTCACACCTCTGTACAGTCAGCAGAACGATTTCGGACGTTTGGCTTGCTGCTTTTAGTCTTACCGCTCTTCAACCGACCAGTCTGGCATGGTAGGATCTTGAGGAACGATTGTTTCAACTAGTATAACTTGATTGGTTCATCACAGTAGGCAAGCCCGACCACCACGTCAAGGTAGCAGCAACGGTCGGATTACGTCAAGAGTGAGGATGAAGAGTTCACTTTTCTAGTTAAATTACTGTAATATGAACTTGCTCTCCCTTTTTTCTAAGTAGATTCCTCAATACTTTCGTATTTCGAGCATGCTTGAAAATTTAGAATCACTTTATGAAGTTTGACTGTACTGTACACTTAACTACAGGGATCCGTGAGATTGTCGTAGCTAGTTGTTAATCACTGGGTGAGATGGTTCAGAATCGTTCTCATCGACTGACCCAGGTGCATTCACTCTTCGTCTTTCATTAGGTCATATGTTTCCCTATTACCTTGATAATATTTTATCCTATGGATCCACATTTTGTCGAGCCTAATCTTTTCTATTTTAAACAACACTGTTACGAATTAAAATACTGCAACCTCTGTCTGTCCTGGTGTGGTGTGAAAACTTGAACCGATATTCATATTTATTATGTTCTTCGTTGCCTATTACTCTGACTGACCATTGAAACTATTCCCAAATAAATACGAACTTATTAAAAACATTTTGAAGTTCCACCAACCTACTGGATATGATGGGATTTATATCCAGAATCGTCAAATCATGATTCCAAACTGTTAGTACACATGGTCTCCAGTATCGTAAAAACTCTTTAATCGTATAATTCTTTTGTATATGAAATGCTAAGTTACTCGCCTGCCCTAGTGATAAAACGTTCATAAAGTAATCTTAAATTGCAAACAATACCATATAATGGTAATAATTAATTTGCAACAATATATGAAACTTTTATATACTGGATTCTTCTCCCGTCCACTCCTATTTAGTATCACTACTTTTTATATGTCCTTTTATAAATATAATTTCATTCTTCATAGTTGAAATCATGAGTCAATTGAAGCTAGACCACCATGGATAACCTGGAAGCACTGGACGGTCGTTTCGTCCTATTATGGGACTCCTCAACAGTGCGCATCCACAATCCCGCACTCGCGAGCGAGATTCGAACCCAGGACCCACTAGTCTCTGTTGAATGCTCTGGCGCGAGACATAGTAAGATCAGGCTTTTACTCCTGGAAGCTCCCTCGAGCGCTCTCCTGTTCCTACCCTGCCGCTTACCGGAT
>NW_017386159.1:15571-43667 GCF_000237925.1 Schistosoma mansoni
TCTCTATGTTGTATTTGAGGGTCTTGCTTTTTTTTCCTACTTATAATATGCAATAATAGTAACAATAGGAACTTCTTATACTCGTGCCGCCTGGATGCCCTGTTAATGTATAACGTGATAATACCGGCAATTGGAGAGCAGTGAATTATTGATCAGAGCTATGATACACAAAAGCCGTATGAGCAGTCTAGAGTACTTATCGGTCCTGCTATCTGCCTAGCCCAGCCAGTTAAGTCCAGAACACCAATAACAGCCTCTTCGGTATGAATCATTTATTTCAAGCACAGTGGGTTTATATACCAAACAGACAGACCACATCGTACCATAAAATAGGAAAATAACGTTTTGTACAAGATTTAGCCAAATGTGGCTGTGAATAAGGGAGATAGTAAATGATAGACAGGGCATAATTCATGAATGGTAAATCGTATAATAATAGTTCATAGTTCAAAATAAAGCCTACGATAAGAGGGACACAAATATGAGTAGTTTATTTAGTTAACAATTATGCAATAAAAACTTATGCATAGTACTGGTCCATAAATAGATACTGAAGTTACCACTCATTATCCTTATCGGGACATAACAGAACTGTCCATTTTATTTGTTCTTACATCATAGTTATCTTTTTTACTAGTACTTCGTGATAGTGTGGAATTTTTGAACAGTTGAATACTTTGTCATGTGTTATTTTTTTACTACTCTACAAGTTTTTTGAAAGTCTTTAGACTGTTACGGTCTTGTAGCTTTGGTGTTTTGATCTTGAACATAGGTTATAGTTACTAAGGGAAATATTGGTTTTACTTACGTAGCCAACATATAGCAGTGGTGTCGTCTACTTATATCCATATAAGTAGTATATGGTGATGGTTAGACATAGAATGTATTTTGGCAGAAAACCGATAATGAAAGAACTGAAACGAAGCGCGATTGGTGGGAAAGTGCATAAACAATAAAATTAAAGAAGATGGATTGATATTTACAGAAGGAACATTGAAGATTGAGACAATTGATGGTTATTTTGCAAATTAAACTGCTTGCTATATGGTTATCAGAATTTAGTGAGATAGTCTGTAATTTGTGTCTAAGTGCATTCGATTATCCACAACCAGTGTTTTGTTCACTACATTTGGTGTCACTGCCAACCAGGAGGGGAACGCCGCTGCGGGTCTGGAGTGGTGGTGCTGGTTGGGGCAGTCTGGTGCAGAGAGGTGTCGTCGAGTGGAGTGTTCTGGCGGAGAGGCGTTGGCTGTAGCAGGTGTTCTGTTCACTACATAACTACTATCATTGAGTTTCTAGTAGAATAGTACCGACTGTATATTTCCGTTTCTCTGCCTGGAAATCTTAATTCATCGTCTTTGACGTACAGATTCACTAGTCCCTAGCCTATTTACAAACATTTTTTCTCTGACAAGTGATGATAACCTGGCTTCAGTCTAATAAAATGGTATTAATTCTTTTCACTTTGTAAATTTACTTCGTTTCAGGGAATTATATGTAGGAGAAAATCTGAACTAATGATGAAAATCGCTTCAATTCTACAATTTTTATGGCGATTTTACAATAACTTGATAAATTGCTAACAGTTATGAGTTGAAAAGAAATGTAGATTCTTACCTAGTAAATATGAATGAGGTTCCTATGGTTATGTACCAATGACGAGGCCTGTGATATTTATGCAGTTATTCCAAGTATATTACTTATGAGTACCTACCAATTTATCACACAATATTCCTGCTCGTGATTTATGTTGTCTGGTCTGATATACTACCTTGGCCATTTTTGTCATTTTCTGTATTAACTACTGAAAATATATTGATACTAATGTCATCAACTTGAATGTCAGTTTGTAACCCCTAACCCTAACCTAGGTACAGTTTCAACTCACATCACGATGACTGATCAAGAAGCTTATGTCACATGTGCGATTCCTATAATGAAAAAAAATGATGAGGATCTTTATTTAGATTTTCGATGACATGAATTTCATTATTTCTTATTCAGTAATATCTATAATAATATTTATAATGATCTCGCGAGTGCGGGATCGTGGACGCGCACTGCTGAGGAGTCCCATTATAGGACGAAACGGCCGTCCAGTGCTTTAAGGTTTTCCATGGTGGTCTAGCTTCAATTGACTCATGATTTGAAGTATGAAAATAACAATATTGATTTGGTGAAACCATTTTTCATGATATTATTTCTTCTGTTTATTTTTTACTTTTATTTCAGGAGGATTTAGATGTTTTCGCTGCTAATGATAGATGGATTGAATCATGTATAGCTCATACAGAGGATTTTCTCAGACCATTTAGGGTATTAAAGTTTGATACTTTAGTTATTTTTTATAATCATACTGTTTCTGTAACTGTAGCTATATAATTTGTGAATACGCGAATTCATATAAATCGTTTTATTGCGCGTCTATTGTTTCTACAAGAATATTTGATAAGAATAATAATAACGCCGGAAAAACGGATTATAACTAAATTATATGACTAACTAGCATGCTCGTTGACCACATGATTGCTCTCTTGACAACTTGGACTGAAGCATAAATGTGCCTAGTCCTACGTTATAGCTGACAGACTCTCTTGACAACTATTTAATTTTTTCAAATACAGCTTTCATGATTTCATAAGTAGATTATTTTTTTGTGTTTTGTTTAATAAAGAGATATGTTTATCAAATTAGCATTAAATTGAGCTTTTATTTTGTTCTACTTTATTGCTCCAAAGCGCTTATCTATGATACTAGATGAATTGAAGAATAGGATTTTCAGCACTTACGATATGGGCAACTTTTATAACCTGTGAACACCAATTGTTACATATTGTGATTTTTGCCCCGATTGATTTACGACGTAATGATTCCACCAATTGGAGAGCAGTGAGTTATCGATCGGACCAATGACATACGAAACCCTCACGAACAGTCTAGGGTACTTATTGGTCCTGCTTTCTACCTAGCCCAGCCAGTTAAGTCCAGAACAACCTCTGCTATATGAATCATTGTGCTCAATCATACTGAGTTTATTTATGTCAATCAGACCACATCGTACCGTAAAATAAAAAATAACATTTGTACAAGATTCAGCCAAATGTGGCTGTGAATAAGGGACATAGTAATTGGTAGACAAAGCATAACTCAGGAATGATAAATCGCATAATAATAGTTCATAGGTCACAATAAAGCTCATAATAAAAGGAACATGAATATGAATAGTTTAGTTACTTAACAATTATACAATAAAAAATTACACACAGTATTGATCCAAAAGGTACCACCCGTAATTCTCTTCGGGATATAACAGCAAAATATCTACCGAATTCATTCCATACACTTTTAGCTATCATCTTTAAGTTTATTGATTTTATAATTCCGAAGTTACCTTGATCATTCACTTTATAGTATAAAGTGATGTATATCTATATGTAAAATACAGAACTTTGAAAGACTCAGTAGTTTTCAATGACTTTAAAGGATATGTACATAGTTCTTATTATTTTGTTGCTTATAATTTCTATCCAATATCTTCTAATCAGTATTACGTTTCGTGATAGTAGTTTTTTTCTGTATGATAACAGTCATGACGTTGAATAATCAGCTGAGAGACCATCATTGCCAGGACTCACTTAGGCCATCAAGCCTCTTGTCCTTTCCAAACTGAATCTGTATGTGCTTCCGAACGATTTTCGTATAGTAAAAGTTAGATGTTTTAATTAAAATGTACAATAATGAGCAGCTATTTATTATTATTATTATCCAATGAACTGTTTGTTTCTTTTTTTTTTACCCTCATTATAGTCTGTCTTATCAACTGAGAATAACGATCGATTTGTATTGATTCTCATAAACGAAATTTTGCATCAACTTGATCAATTTATTCAAAGGAAATCATTCAGTAGAGTAAGTTTTCCAGTAAGTCTTCCAGGTTTTCCACGGTGGTCTAGCTTCAAATGACTCATGATCTTAACTGTATAAAATATAGTTTTCAACTTAGTAATAATACGTTTTCAGGGCGATTCTATAGTCTAATTCACGAAATATAAAAAAATTCCATAATTATTGTCTAAATTTTGTTTAGGTCAAGGCATTGGTCCTGATTACAAAATTGAGTCGTTGAATAAGACCTTCTGTACTATCAATTGATATTATAAGGAACGATGCTATTGGAGTAACCTTCATGACATCGATGAAGCATAAAGTCACATTAGTCACTTGTAAAATGTTCATTACTAGTTTTTATTACGAATTTACTAATCCATCTTTCACATTGACAACAAATTAAAATGATCACTAAACTTATGCTTCTTATTTAGTCAAGCCAGATGTTAAAACATAAACATGTTCACTTTAAACATCATCAGTTATGAAACAGATGACAGAGTAGTTACATACAAGATATTCAAAATAGAGATACAATTTTGTGCACCTTTCCTCTCTACTTCAACTCATTTTGTATTTACGTCACATAAAAAAAGAGAAAAAATCAACACTGTAACTTTATCATTCCATTTGAAGAAATTACATTTATTAACATTTAATGCACTTAATTAAGACATCATGTACTGGAATCAGGCACTTGTAACTGACTAATAAACATCGTTTGAACGTACTTTGGATTCGTAGTATTCCTGTACCAAAGTTCATTGTATGTCATCTTCTATTATCCTCTATATAACAACATTTATCAATTAGTTTGTCTGAAAATAACTGTTCCTTTTAAATTTTATTGATCAAAAGACTGTATCAGACAACATGAACTTTGTAAGGTATTTGTGAATTCGTAAACACTGGAGAGTAACGTTCCACTTTAATTAATCTACACCAAATATTGACAACATCTTTTCAAATAAATATAACTTTTGTTTAATTAACTATCTTCTGTACACTGGTAGGTCCTGGGTTCGAATCTCGCGAGTAATTGATCGTAGATGCGCACTGCTCAGGAGTCCCATAAAATGACGAAACGGCTGTCAAGTGCTTTCAGGTTTTTCATGGTGGTCTAGCTTCAATTGACTCATGATTTCAACTATGAAAATACTTTAGATCTTGTTGATAATTAGATAAATTACTGCATATTCATTATTCCCTAGATTTATATGACGAACTAACACCATACAATTGACTAGCTGTTATTCTGATAACGTTTCAGTTCGAATCGATGTATAATGGTCCCTACCGTTCCCTATATTTCTCAAAATAATGTTAGATAGAGAAGTTCAAAACCCATTCAGTCTTCACACAATAAAGTTCACTAATCAAAAAGTATTATACTCATTTATCGAGGTGCCGATAGTAGTGTGTTGTATGACACATCTGACTTTCAACGTAAGTAGTATGTAATACCAATCAATAGAGAAATGGTTGGCAACAGAAGCCCAAGAAGATCTAATTGATGTAAACAGAAAGTGAAATAGAAGAGGATTAAGAAGTGGAAGAATCATACAGAATGTGAAAGACAATTGATTGGAGGTTTGCAAGTGAGGGATTCAATGTATGGTTCTCATATTTCACGAACACTCTTTGTTATTTTTGTATGAAATAGTAAATAGGTTATCTCCATTCAAGTTTAGTTCATTACACTACTTAGCTCACAGAATATATGACTCTTAGAAATAATCTCACTGTTTAGCTTTATCTTTCATTCAAGGATTTGAAACAGACTGATGCTGAATTTAAAAAAACAGAATCATTATTTCATCATTCAAGCTACTTCTTCGAATTAGCCCGAACATCATAATTGCACATCAATAATTATTTTTCAAGACGGCACTTTCAACTAACTGATTGGTTATATACAGTTAATTAGAATGTACTTATACGAATATTTATGAAAATGTAATCTGATTGAACACTGACAATGTTTTTGTAGAGCGGGTCTATTTAATAGATTCTAATGAAATTAAAACGTTGATTCCCGTTCTTTTTTGCAGACAAAATTTTAAGAAATAAGATAATAAAGTGGACACACTTCTTTTACATGATCTAAAACTTGTCGAGGTTAGCAAGATGTTCAAAGGTTCTAATGTGGTAATGCATAAGTGAAAGGAACTCATCCATATGGCTCCATAATACTGGAGCCATGACAAGGTCTCAAAATCTCTCTCAGTCCCGATCACATAGCTTCAGTATTGTCTGTGTGCACTTCGACTGTGTAAGCTTGTCATTTTTGTTACGCATATATCTCTACAATACTCACACCACTTAACAACCAAAGCTTTAGCTAATGTTGCAGCCAATAATACTGGTGTTTTATTATACATTTAGCAAAAATCATAATAATATGCATTAGTCTGATTATCGATCGCGCGAAGGATGTCCCTATACGAGCAGACTTCTTACTCCAACATATATTACATGGAAAGACAACATCATCACAGCAGTCTGAACAAGGTCTACATGTCACTTGATTACCACAATTACAAATAAAGGAACTTCTTCGTAGTCCTATTTGTTGTAGCCACTCAGTTATCACGTCTTCTGTAAAATCCTCTGTGAGCCTACCATACGTGATCATTAGGTATTGAAATCGGCTCCGTAACCTTAAAATCACTCAAACGCTCCTGATTGACTCGTCCGTAAATTATAGTCTCGTCAATTTACTAATGAGATTTCAGCTCATACTCTTAACCTATAAATCCACATTTCTCAGTAGGAGAAAGAAACTTATTGATCAGGTGTATTTTATTGAATATTTCGAATTATGCTTTCCATTTTGTTTAAGTAAAGGAAACGTTAGAAAATGTTTATTTTCGTTTTTCATCATAGCCTGGTGGAAATGTTTCCTGGTTTTCCTAATATTCTGTGGAATTGCACTCCAAGAAAAAGCGTAGCAAACATATTTCGAACGATAACAATAAAGCTGTTGTGCTCAGATATCTGATGAACGTATTCTATGGGTAATACTTTAGTTTTAAGTCCTACTATTTTATTATTATTATTATTAGCTTTATTTAATATTATATTTTTAATACAATAAAGAATTCTCAGCGCAAAGTACTTCAAAAACTTTATGATTCTTACTTCTTCGTCATTCCTGACGATAAATATTGGGTGATCGCCATTTAGAAGTTTGCAGCCCAATCAATCGACACCTGAAGAATGTACATTCTTCGCGCTGCTTATTGCCAGCAACCACGATATCTCTGATTAGGCCTTCTGTAACATTTACAGCGAAAGGTTTTACTAATGCTTGGTAAACAAATAAATAATATAGTGATTGTTGTATTTATGTGATTGGTACTGTAAGTTAATCAACGAATAATAGCAGTTAACACTTTGTAGAAAGAATTTCGATTTTGTAAAATATAGTTTCAGAGCATCCAGCTGTACATATTTTATTCCTGTAAGTTTTAAATCAAAATGTCATATCTATGAGCATACTTTTCCCATAAATTTTATAATTTGCTATCTAAGTCAATGAGTGGGAAGGGAATAAAATATGAGTAACTGTTCAATTCTATTGTAGTTATATAACTCAGCTCATAATTCATAGTAGCTTCTTTAAGTCAAGTTTATTCATCGCATAAGAAAACTGTTTTACAATTAGGATAGTAACGTTATGTGATTCTTTCAGTGACCAGTAGCTCCAACTGCATTTACCAATTTACATTTACGTGCCAAAGCACATACATTGGAAGAGAAGTGTACATGTTCGCATTTCTCAGCATGTTCCTAAGAAACTAAGGCTGCGACGGACCAGGGCTCTCAACAGTGCAATAGCTCGGCATTTACTGGACACCGGGCACACCATTGATATCTCTCGTGCTTTCAAAATCATTAGCAAACAAAGTAGTACAACTTCTCTCCTGTTTGCTGAAGCGATGGCGATAAAAAAAAAACTTAAACACGATCTATATATTCAAAAAGAGACGGTGATAAACTTATTAATACCCCGGTAATCCATTTTTGTTTGTTTTAGTTTTTTGGTTATTAGTTTTATTTTAGTTCATATTTAGTTTTTACTATATTCCTCTTCCATTACTCGATTCTTAGACAACCTTTCCCCCACACATTTCGGCTCACCTGTTTCTCTTAAATTATATGAACTCTCCAAATTCTATTCAATTATTACGTAACCTGCCCATTTGTTTTTAATTCTTTGACTCCTTCACTACCCCTAAAATTATCACACATTTGATCTTATCTGTCTATAAACTCTATTCCACTATTACGTCACCCACCCTTTATGCTTCCCTCATTCTAATACTTAATAACCTCTGACCTTTCCTTGCTCATATATATATATATAGTTATCACTGATAACCTTTTGTCATTCCAATCCTTTACATTCAATTATGCCAATTGTTCCACACTATTTATTATCTCAATACTAAAATTCTAATATATAGTTGTTTTTTAAGCAGCTGATGAGAAACCACGAGATATGATGAATTCATATTATTCTGCATCAATATATGTTCTATCTTTATTTAAATTCATAAAGGGGACTAACTGCATGAAAACTACGTGCGTGGTATCGCCTTATGATCACTGCGATCGGAGTCGTTGAATTACCTCTTTCAATTTTCCTCCCTCCTCATTTTTAAGCAGTTCTCATTTAAATGTGTCTACAAACTTCTCAACTAACCCGTTAGACTGCTGATAGTACGGGGTATCTTGATTTGGCTAACGGCATTGGCGATCAAAAACTTGGAAACTTCCACAGAGGTAAATTCACATCCATTCTCTCATACAAATACATTGGAGCACTAGAAACAGCTGAATACCTGGCTCCATATTTCCAAAGCAGCTTTCGTTGATACAGACTTCCGGATGTAAAGTTTCGGCTATTTGGAAAAGGCATCAACAATTACCTATAACTGTTTTCTCGTTTGTGGGATCTACAAAATCGACATTCCTCCTTGATCATAGATTTTTTGTTCCTCTCCAACCTTTTATTTCCATCCTTCAAGAGGTTTTGGTGACTTTAGCACATGCAGAACATTACGCAACGTATTCTTTGATTTGAGTATCAATACATGACCAGTGGCCAATAGGTCAAATGAAAACTTATTATAGCAGAAATGTAAATATTTATAATCTAGTTACCTTGTAGTTACACAATAAGAATATATATATATTAATGGTCGATGAATAAATCTTGGGAGCTACGCATAATTTAATATCGTTAGGATACAACTCTAGATATACATCCAAAACAGCCTAAAAACTATATTCTAATCAATTTACGAACATCATGTAAACCCCTGTATTTTTTTCAAATTCTATCTCTATACAATCTCGACTTGTTTACTCACTACTATGTGCAGTTATAATTGATAATCAAGATTATTCGAATTCTCTTGGTCATCAATGTCGATTACTTTATGTTGTATCATATCTCAATATTACACTTGGATACAAATATGGTTGTAAGCAGGTGATAATCAACCACTTATTGCAATTAATTTTTATAATTTAAACTCAGTTGTTGTTGTGCAATACGTACAAAGAACCAATGGAGTGAAATATTATACCTTGATATGTAGAACTAATGAATTGTAACCATTGAATCCTTTCAAACTCCAAATCCTTATGAAAGGTTTACGTGTAAAATCTATAACAAAAAAAACAAAATATGTCTGAAAACTGTGCTCTTATCAAAATAAACTGCAAAATGATCTATAAAACTCAATTCAATGGGTGATTCAGATATTCATGGCGCATCATTTGAAGATTAACGGAATGGTTTTATCACTGAAATATCATGAACTATGTAAATGATCCATACTGTTATTATTAAAAACAATTGAAAAGTTCTTAGTTCTTCTAATTCCTAGTTTACGTAGATTGAATACTGAATCTTGTCTATTAGAGATACCATTGAAAATCATGTTAATCATCAATTCACAACATTATACAAACAAACACACACACGAAAACTACGGTTAGTTTCATCAAATTAACCTAACTGCAGTTCAAAGTTTCATTACTGAATATAATTCTAAGAAGATCTTTATATTATTTTCAGTATTTCAGTTTGAATAATCCATTTTATGCAGTGAAATAAACAAACCATTAGGACAGTGGTATACAACACCGTTTCTGTAATTTATCAAGTAAGTAATGATGGATTTTGAAAGGTGAATATTCCCTTTCCTTACGATCTCATCTACTTTTTATCAATTCCATGAACCATGATTTTCCATAATTTCATAAAGCGAAAATCATTCATCATCAGCAATGCAAAGGTATATCAAAGACCGAAAACGTTTCAATCACTGTCATCTTATTCCATAATGATCGACCAAAAATACTGTCTAATAATAGGATAATTATATACTTGACAGTCAGTTAATTACTCAGTTATTCCACTAAATTAACGTGATTCAATAAGATCAACGAAATGACCAAGTATCAAATTGTATTCAGTGGAAGCACTGCTTCCAGGTTTTCGATGGTCGTCTAGCTTCAATTGACTCATGATTTCAACTGTGAAAATACTAAATTCTCCACAAAACCCCCTCTGATATATATTTATATCATTGGAAATGTTAGAAAACGGCATCATATTTTCTTCTATTTCTAGATACACTTGAAAAAATGTTTGCTGATCTATACAATAGTTCATGGATGTACAACTCAGATAGTAAAGTTACAATTATATTGAACGGCAGTAATATTACTGCTCTATCAGAGTATACGAAAAGGGTATGATATGATGAATATTTTTAGTAAATTATTAATTTTAGGTTTTTCTTATTCTTGGAATTGAAATAGCTATTACACTGTTGATCATCATAATCTTATCAGTGTTGTAAGTTGTTCAATCAACCATAGAAGTAAATATTTTGTAGGGAGACAGTTCAATATCTACAGGATCCATGTACAGTTCTTGTTTGGATATTGATGTACGTTTTTAGTTATTGCAATCTTATCATTATTATCATTTGTTGAGTTAAAAGTAATAATACAAATTCTAATCAAGTTTTCCAAAAGTTTATTTGTCACATTCCATTATTTACCCATTTGGAACATCATGTATATCAACACAATTTGCTCATCACATTAAATAGACAGATATCGGAGATCAGGAATCCATTATCAAATAATAAGTCGGACATGCATGCTGTCTGAATTATGTCAATGAATAATGATCCCATCACCTTTATTACAATTTATAATGAATAACAATCCAACTTTTTTACTCTTTATGGAGCTTGTCTTAATTTTTAAGCTACATGTTATTCCCTGAAAAATTCCCATCATATTAAAACACAATTATATGAACGAAGAATATTCTTTTCAATGAATTTCTCATCACGTACTCTACAATTATAAATTAATAATCCATAAAAGAAGATTGGCCAAGTTTAAGGCGCAGTACATCAATTTAAGAAACTGTAATATGTGAATCAAGGAGTGTTGTTTGTCATATAAAATAAAAATAAGATCGAATCGTTAATGTTTTTGGAGATGACTAATATGTAGTGTTAACTTGAATCAGTTTATAGGTGAAATGAAATCGTAAGATGAATGATGATCAGAATATATGCATAGTTGACATGGGGGTGAGAGCTACAAAAATGGGATTACAAATCGGAAATTACGTAATATGTAGAATAATATAAATTAGGTCAGATATAGTAGATAGGGGGTGGATGATAAATAAATTTCTATAAAAGGTTAGCAGGTGTGATAATAATCATAATAATAATAAAGATAATAAAAAGAAGAATAATGACTGATAAGATGTGTAGATAAACTAAGTTTGACATATAGAAGTGAACATTAATCAAATTAATGTCACCATATTACAAAATTAACTCCGTCTGTAGCTCTTCTAGAGTTACTGCCGGTCCCAAGCCCGGGTAAAGGAGGAGGGTTGGGCATGGGGTTAGCGACCCCATCCCGTAGAAAAGCTAACTCGCTAAAAAAACGCTAACCAGAAAAAATAATTCAAACCATTTAAACTCTGCCCTGGCACTTGAAGGAATAATTATGACGTCTCATGATGAAAGCCGAAATTCTTCGGAAGTCATGAGACCGATGCACCTTCTAACAACCAGAGCAACACTCTTTATAGGTACATGGAACGTCCGGACAATGTGGGAGACAGGAAAAACCAGTCAAATAGCAATGGAAATGAGGAGATACAACTTGGCAGTACTCGGAATCAGCGAAACCCATTGGACACAAACTGGACAACAAAGGCTAGGTACAGGAGAGATTCTGCTGTACTCCGGTCACGAAGGGGAAAATGCTCCACACACTCAGGGAGTTGCTCTAATGCTGTCCAAAGAAGCACAAAATGCACTTGTGGGATGGGAATCTCATGGACCCAGGATAATCAAAGCATCATTCAGAACAAAGAAGCAAGGGATCACAATGAACGTTATCCAATGTTATGCACCCACCAATGATAGCAAGGACGATGATAAAGATCAGTTCTATGAAAGGCTGCAATCAATTATAGCAAAGTGCTCACGAAAGGACCTCACCATCCTGATGGGAGATCTAAATGCTAAAGTTGGAGTGGACAACACAGGTTATGAAGATATAATTGGACGACATGGACTAGGAGAGAGAAATGAAAATGGGGAGAGACTTGCAAACCTATGTGCATTCAACAAATTGGTTATAGGCGGCACCATATTCCCACACAAACGCATGCAAAAGCTACATGGATCTCACCGGACCACACCACAGAGAACCAGATAGATCACATCTGTATCAACAAAAAATTCCGAAGATCAATGGAAGATGTGAGAACCCGGAGAGGGGCTGACATTGATTCAGATCACCACCTGGTTGTGGCCAAGATGAGACTGAAGCTAAAGAAAGACCGGACAACTGGACAAACAGCACTACAAAGGTTTAATACAGCCTTCCTTCGAGATATTGACAAGCTCCATGAATTCAAGATAACTCTCAACAACAGGTTCCAAGCTCTACAGGATCTACTGAAAGAACAAGAAACTACTTTGGAGGACAACTGGAAAGGGATAAAAGAAGCACTAACTTCAACGTGTCAGCAGGTTCTTGGTCCTAAGAAGCATCATCACAAGGAATGGATCTCTATGGGAACCCTGGACAAAATTCAAGAAAGGAAGAACAAGAAACTAGCAATTAACAACAGCCGAACACGAGCAGAGAAAGTCAAAGCACAAGCAGACTACGCAGAAGCAAACAAGGAAGTGAAGAAAAGCATTAAAGCCGACAAGCAGAAATATATGGGAGAACTAGCAACGGCGGCGGAAAAAGCTGCAAGAGAAGGGAATATGAAACAACTATATGATACGACGCAGAAATTGGCAGGAAGATATAGCAAACCAGAGAGACCAGTCAAAGACAAAGAAGGAAAGACAATCACTAAGATTCAAGAACAGAGGGAAAGATGGGCAGAATACTTCGAGGAACTGCTGAATAGACCAGCCCCATTGAATCCACCGAACATCGAAGCAGCCCACACTGACCTTCCAAAAGATGTCACTCCACCAACGATCGAAGAAGTCAAGATGGCCATCAGACAAATCAAAAGTGGGAAGGTGGCAGGACCTGACAATATACCAGCAGAAGCACTGAAGTCAAACATTGAAATAACTGCAAATATGCTTCACCTTCTATTCAAGAAGATTTGGGAAGAGGAACAAGTGCCAACGGACTGGAATGAAGGATATCTCATCAAGATACCAAAGAAAGGAGATCTGAGCCAATGTGAGAACTACAGAGGTATCAGTTTGTTATCAGTACCTGGAAAAGTTTTCAACAGAGTGCTGCTGAATCGGATGAAAGACGCAGTAGACGCTGAACTTAGGGATCATCAGGCTGGATTCCGTAAGGATCGGTCGTGCACAGACCAGATTGCGACACTACGGATCATCGTTGAACAATCAGTTGAGTGGAACTCATCACTATACGTCAACTTTATTGACTATGAGAAGGCATTTGACAGCGTGGACAGGAGAACATTATGGAAACTTCTTCGACACTATGGAGTTCCTGAAAAGATTGTAAACATTGTCCAAAACTCATACGATGGACTACAGTGGAAAGTGGTGCATGGAGGACAGCTGACAGATGCATTTCCAGTAAGGACCGGAGTCAGACAAGGCTGTCTACTCTCCCCATTCCTCTTCCTTCTAGTGATTGACTGGATTATGAAGAATTCGACATCTGAAGGGAAATACGGAATACAATGGACATCTCATAATCAATTAGATGATTTGGACTTCGCAGACGACCTGGCCCTCCTCTCTCATACACACGAACAAATGCAGATGAAGACAGCAAATGTAGCAGCAGCCTCCGCATCGATAGGACTCCACATTCACAAAGGAAAAAGCAAGATTCTCAAATGCAACACGGAGAACACCAACCCAATCACACTTGATGACGAAACTCTGGAAGAGGTGGAAACATTCACGTACCCGGAAAGCATCGTTGATAAACAAGGGGGATCGGATGCAGATGTGAAGGCGAGGATTGGCAAAGCAAGGGCAGCATTTCTACAATTGAAGAACATATGCAACTCAAAACAACTCTCAACCAAGTTCAAGGTCAGAATCTTTAATACGAACGTCAAGACAGTCCTACTGTATGGAGCTGAAACGTGGAGAACTACTACGACCATCATCAGGAAGGTTCAAGTATTTATAAACAATTGTCTACGCAAAATACTCAACATCCACTGGCCGGATACTATCAGAAACAGCGTTTTATGAGAGAGGACAAATCAGCTTCCAGCTGAAGAGGAAATTAAGAAAAGACGTTGGAAGTAGATCGGACATACATTGAGGAAATCACCAATGTGCATCACGACTCAATCCCTAACTTGGAATCCGGAAGGGAAGCGGAAGAGAGGAAGGCCAAAGAACACACTACGCCGGGAAATAGAAGCCGATATGAAAAGGATGAATGTTAACTGGAAAGAACTGGAAAGGAAGGCTCAGGACAGAGTTGGATGGACAATGCTGGTGAGCGGCCTATGCTCCTCCACAAGGGGTAACAGGCGTAAGTAAGTAAGTAAGTAAGTAATATTACAAAATTGATCATAAACAAGTTGGCCAGGGTAAAAGGAGCGGCTGTATATATTTCTTTTGGATACAGAGCTCTGGCTTTTTGATCCGAATAGCAATTGCCTCAGCCGTCTGTAGGATTCTCTGTCTGACAGAATTAGGTAGACTGTTATTTACACGATATATTACTGTGAAAGATTGCTCAATGTCGGCTTTCTCTCTCTCTCTCTCTCTCTCTATATATATATATATATATATATCATGTGTATGAGTGTGTTGATGTGAAGATGGCATTCTGGTGTTTCCATTTCTACACTTGTTGTTTGTCAGATATCTGTTTGTCATCTCAATATAATTCAAGGATCTGGATGTCACACACCGATAATAGTCATTCAATTGAATGAACATCAATATTCTTCAAGAAAATTTATGTTTGATACAGTTACACTTACACTTGTTTATCATATGACTATGAAAAAAATATAAATCAATGTATGAATTCACTGGATAAGTGGTTCATCGATATTATAATAATCATAGAAATTAATGACTGACGTTATCCATATTGAAACTGAACTAAGCCTCTGGTCGATAAACCTAACCACTTCTTCTTCAACTTTATTTACCAATGAGTACTATGAATGGGATTCAATCGGACAAATACACAAACTTTGATCAGTTTACAACCATATCTCTCTATTACCAAGTGGAATTGAACACTCCAGTAAAACATTTCGGATCCGTTGACCAGACACTATCAGCAACAATCAACTCTGGGAAAGAATAAAACGAATCCCGGCGGAGGTAGAAGCGCTGGAATTGGATAGGATGCACATCGGGGAAAGCAGACGACATTAAGCCCCCCAACCGATAATCTTAACCACTAATTCTTCAACTTTATTTATCAATATGTATTTTGTTTGCATCCTGTACAGCTTTTATAGATATGAGGAGAACTACTCCCGTGTTGTTCAGAATAGAAATGATCAACAAGGCATATTCGCTTATCAGTCAGTATCTATGCTTGTTTTCAGTAAATGTCACGTCGAACATTATTCCTGCAATAACCCATACTTAAGTCAGATTATTGATTCGTCAACCACTATCATAAAATTCAGTCAATATTCTTTGCTTCACTCACAAATATCTACCAACAACATCACTTCAACTGTCAGAGATAAGCTTTGTAGATTGTTAGATTAAACAGTCAGGCTTGTTGATTATATCTGACTTGTACCGTTTGGAATGGAACTAGATCTTCCACTAATGGTTGTGTTATTGTTTTAGATAATCATACGTGTAACATAATAAAATCGGATAATTACAATTTAGTTTACCTGAATTATCTTCAATGTGGTTTCTACAAGAATGAAAATAATCAAAGTAGTACGTGTTCATTCATTTAGTTAATCTATAATGACCAGTTTGACAAATCATATTCAGCTAATGAGCCCTACAAATACACTCAACTCATTAGTATTCGTAGAGATCTATAGATTTACTTGTAACGTACTTACTTTACTTACGCCTGTTACCCCTCGTCGAGGAGCATAGGCCACACATCAGAATTCTCCATCCAACTCTGTCCTACGTAATCCCTTCCAGTTCTTTCCAGTTAACATTCATCCTTTTCATATCTGCTTCTATTTCCCGACGTAATGTGTTCTTTGGCCTTCCTCTTTTCCACTTCCCTTCCGGATTCCAAATTAGGGTTTGCCTCGTAATACACATTAGTGATTTCCGTAATGTATGTCCGATCTACTTCCAACGTCTTTTCCTAATTTCCTCTTCAGCTGGAAGTTGGTTTGTCCTCTCTCATAAAACGCTGTTGCTGATAGTATCGGGCCAGTGAATGTTGAGTATTTTGCGTAGACAACTGTTTATAAATACTTGTACCCTCTTGATGGTGGATGTAGTAATTCTACACGTTTCAGCTCCATACAGTAGGACTGTCTTGACGTTCGTATTAAAGATTCTGACCTTGAACTTGGTTGAGAGTTGTTTTGAGTTGCATATGTTCTTGAGTTGTAGAAATGCGATCCTTGCTTTGCCAATCCTCGCCTTCACATCTGCATCCGATCCCCCTTGTTTATCAACGATGCTTTCCGGGTACGTGAATGTTTCCACCTCTTCCAGAGTTTCGTCATCAAGTGTGATTGGGTTGGTGTTCTCCGTGTTGCATTTGAGAATCTTGCTTTTTCCTTTGTGAATGTGGAGTCCTATCGATGCGGAGGCTGCTGCTACATTTGCTGTCTTCATCTGCATTTGTTCGTGTGTATGAGAGAGGAGGGCCAGGTCGTCTGCGAAGTCCAAATCATCTAATTGATTATGAGATGTCCATTGTATTCCGTATTTCCCTTCAGATGTCGAATTCTTCATAATCCAGTCAATCACTAGAAGGAAGAGGAATGGGGAGAGTAGACAATTTACTTATAAGGTTTGTTTAGATAAAGAAAAACTTATTTTCATTCAGTAATACCAATAGGTCAGCTTACGTTTTGTTTCATTTCCTATTCTATAAACATCTTGTACAGTGAGAATTGGATAAGTCACATTTTCTGTCTGACTTATGATTCCTTCAGTAGTGATATGATCCGTTGTTGAAGTAATGAGTTGTGGTCTGAAACGAAGTAAAGTCAAATTATTTGTGCAATCAAACAACTTAAAAGCATCTCTAAATACATAAGTATTTATTATGATGAAATGCTTGATAGTGGGCACCACTGACATTTGTGATATACCAACCGAAAGAAAGAAATTAGCTAGTTAAACTCAAAAGTAACAAACCTTTATCACGATATTCCTCAGTTGATTTGTACAAAGTTCATTACTTTTACTGAATTTAACTCCGGAGTGTTATGAGCGAGAATGGATAGTGGTTGCAGTGAAATCCAGGACGCGCGTTTCGTCCTATGTAGGACTCGTCAGCTGGATGTCCCCGCATCACACAGTTGATGTTCACTATAGGACTCGAACCCAGCACCTTTCGCTTCAGACGCCATCGCATTCAAACAAACAATACCAAGTGAATTTAACTCACAAGTGTTTATCAGTAAACATTTAAGTAAACATAACTTACATCAATTTGATTTCAACCAAACAGTCATATTTTCACTTTGGTAAATACCACCCACATAAAGCTTACCCTGTTTCATTTGGTTTGTGTATGCTCAGGTGCATCCACTCTTTGTGTTCTGCAAATTCTAATCTTCTGAATTCTTCATGTTCCTTTCTTTTTTCTCTCTCCAAATTTATTTCATTGGATAATACTCCTTCAATAACATCTTCAAACCCTAATGTTTCGGATTACTGCTTATACTCTTACTACTTCTACCACTATGAGATTTGAACCGACAACTTCATCTCTGGGCTAATGTGGTATGGCAACTCGAACTGATGTACGTACGTACGATGTTCTACGTTGTAACTGACTGACTGACTGACTGAAATTTTTTGTTATTTAGGATTGTAAACTATAGATTTTGCTCACCAAATGTATCTAGGTATGGTGATAATTTGCTGCAATCGTCGCTAGAGCTAAACTTCTGATGTTACAATGAAAACTGTGATGGTTTCACTCACTGACATTTTACTGTATAGATCAGTATGATTTCTTATTCCGAACAGCATACTGTTCATTTACACTGATGTGTTTGTGTGAACACAAAGACAGATATCCACGCACTTTGTTGAGTATATTTCCATTACCAGTCACCTATCTGTGTTCACATCTATGATGCTCCTAAATCAGTCACAATTTTATAGCTTTATTCAAATCAACAAGATCTTTTGTTGTAGTAATACGTAAACTAGATCTTCGATGACAAAGTTCATTTCTGAATAACTTCCAACTGAATTGACAGTAGAAAGTTAGGTAAAAGAAGATAGAATCGTTTGTGAAGAAATGTCATATTTCTAAGACAAGAGACCTACTGTGTCACTGGAATAGAATAGAGATTATTCAGTGAAGCATTTGCTGTTCGATGATTCTAATGTCACTGTGAACCTCTGAGAAAGAATTAGATAAACCGGATTCATTATTTCACGACTTTATTACCTACATGAAAAAGATATCTCCCTACGTCTTACACCAGCTTTATCAGGGATGTGCATCCACAAGTTCGTCAAACAGAGTCAATGTGATTTATTGAAATCATAAACATCAATAATAAGATTCAATCAACCAATAATAGCCAATTCACATATACTTAAATTGATAAGCTTCTCATTCGGATTGTGATTCTTGGTTTCGGTTTTACCCTTAATAAGCTACATTCATTGAAGAGTTGAAAATTGTAAATGTGTGCTTTCAAGACATTTCAATAATTAAATTACTACAGTCATTGTCTATCCACTTGGGCATAAAGATTTATTGTAGACACGTTTGATGGGATTATACTTACATTGGTTCATCGTGTAACTGTAAATAGAGATCAAGGTAAAAATGATGATGATGATGAATACAGTCGTTAAGAAATCTTAGAAATTAGGGGTAAAAGTAGTATTGGTTTCAGAACATTTGATCGATTCATTTTATTATTATGGAATGATCTCAACATAATGCACACTGTGTCAAGCCACCTAGACTAGTGGCCACATTGCAACTTGATCGATAGCATGACATTGATCACTATCCAATGATCAATCAATTGTGACACCTACCCATATTTGACTTTCATTCAATAGATATTTCAAACCATGATCAATTGGCCTAATAATAGATTTTTTGTATGAAACGCTCCAAAAGCCAATTTCAGAGATGTTCTTGTACATTTAAACGATTGGATTAGATCATAATATTGCGGTTATCAATCTCAGATAAAGAGATCAGTTTTTTCTGGATCTCAACGTCAGTCAGTCAGCTTCAACGTTCCAAACTAAAATTGGAATACGAATTTGGGCAAAATGTTGTCGAATGTGTTCTGAATTCTTTGATATGAATACACAAATCTACGAGCCAGGAGAAGCTTCAACGTATCAACTGTGATCCTTTATTTTGTAGTGTTTTTTACAGTTGAACTGATCTGAAGTCATCTCAGTCGTTCAGTCGTCTAGAATGATAGTGTTATTGACAAGTGATCAATTTAGCGATTACATGTATCCATATATACTTTAACCCATTTTATTAATAAGTTATATTTCATCTTAATTATTATCATAGAGTTCTAGTCGGAAGCAGTGACCAGTGGAGTTCAACCATGTCCGTTATGAGATAACAACTCACTGAAGACAGTTGGTGGACGGTTGCTCAAACTACGTTGATTGGTTGAAGTTAGACATTAACACCGTCAGATGCCTGCCGGCTCAGTGGTCTACCGGTTAAGGGCTCTGGCTCGAGACTTGTAGGTCCTGTGTTCGAATCTCGCGAATGCGAGATCGGGGATGAGCAATACTGAGTAGTCCCATGATAGGACGAAAAGGCCGTCCAGTGCTTTTAGGTTTTCCATGGTGGTCTAGCTTCAATTGACTCACGCTTTCAACTATGAAAATACTAAATCTCCACAAAAACCCCTTCTGATAAATATGCATTAATTATAATCGAATAATGAATGTTTTTCTTCCAGACATATTATTCATTTAAGATCAAAACTGCATAAAAGTAGTATTTGAAAGGATGTACATATCCTTTGATACTTACTTACTTACGTACCTACGCCTGTTACCCCTCATGGAGGAGCATAGGCCACACATCAGAATTCTCCATCCAACTCTGTCCTGGGCAATCTTTCCCAGTTCGTTCCAGTTGTTATTCATCCTTTTCATATTTCCTATTTCCCGACGTAATGTGTTTTTTGGCCTTCCTCTTTTGCAATTCCCTTCGGGATTCCAAGTAAGCGCTTGCGGCGAGACTAAAGAACATGGACGACCTTTGAACGAATCTTAAATGACCTTGAGAAATATTAGCCAATCAGAAGACAGTTAGTGTACATTAAAAATTTATTATACAAAACCAAAGAATTAAAGTGGATACACTTCTTTTACATGAGTTAAAAGCTTATCAAGGTTGGATATAGGTTCGGAAGTTTTAAAATCGTATTGCATGCGGTACATAAATTCATCCATATGGCTCCATAGTAGTCTGCCTCTGGAGCCATGGTAAGGTCTCAAGAACTCCTTTAGTCTCGACCACATAGCTTCTATGTTGTTGGTATGCACCCCAGTAGTAGGGTCAACGAAATGTCGCTTATGTATAACGACTTCATGCTCATATCCCAGTCTACCTAGACATCTGTAAGCTCCCCAATCATCTGTATAAGTAGTAGTACCCGGTAGCACATATTGCTGTACGATCGGTATGATTGTTGGTGCCTTCCGGTTCCTGACTCTTTGAAAATGTCCTTTCCGTAATGATCTATCATATATTCCAAAGACCTGTGAGGTATACTTATGGAAGAGGTACTTACCCAATCTTCTTTAATACAACGGCCACGGTTGTATTTGCGTTTCCTTACCACCGTTTCGTCTATTTCAACAATCTTTCCCACTCCTCCATACAATTGGTGTATGCTTGTCAGTTTTGTTGCGCATATATCTCTGCAAAACTCGTTCCATTGAACTGCCGAAACTTCGCTAACATCGGCAAAGGCGGCAGCTAGTGTTACCGGTTCTTTTATTACCCAATTCGCAATAAGGAGCATAATTTGTCTCAACCTTAACTTTGAGCGAGCGAAAAATGTCCCTCTTCTAGCTGATTTCTTCTTCCAACATGAGGGACATCGAAAGATAATATCGTCACGATAGTCTGCACATTGTACAATGTTCATTTGACAACCGCAGTCACAAGTACAGGAGCTTCTCAATAATCCCTTTTCCTGCAGTCGCTGAATTATCACGTCCTCTCGAAAATCCGCTGTAAAGCGATCGTACGTAGGCATCATGTTGCGAAATTACCGCCGTGACCTTGAAAGCCCGCGAAAGCTTCTGATTGGCTCGTCCATAATCTTTAGTCCCGCCGCGCTTGCTACGTGATGCAGTTTGGTGATTTCCCTAATGTATGTTCGATCCTTGTTCAAACGTCTTTTTCTAATTTCCTCTTCAGCTGGATGCTGGTTTGTCCTCTCGTACAGTAGACTGTTGCTGATATTATCCGGCCACTGGTTGTTGATAATGATCACAATTATAATTGACTGGTCAGTAACTTTACACGGTTCCTAAAGAATTCTGGTTGTGTATTGATCATATTCTTACTTAAAGTTCATTTGTGCTAAAGATTCTCTTTAACCACTTGAAGCCTAGAAGTAAAACTATGAACTATTTTAAAACCTTATAGTTGGTTTATTTTGATACCATGATTTCAAAAAAAGTCATTTATCGAATACGTTTGGAAAACGTAGTTACAAAATCGTTATGCGAAACGTTCACCATGTCTAACTTACTCATAGAATATCTCCATTGAAACGTTTCAACTTTTTCTTCGTCTAATGTACATGAAAACACTGAAAAGTGAACGTCAACTCACTATACAGTATAACGTCTCTCACACAAACATGGACAAAAGTGTTCAGACGAAGAGTAATTTTTTTAATGTAGGAACAATTAAAATGTACTACATCAATCGTAGATGTGTGGTGTTGTGTTGTTCAACCCACCAATTTTCAAGGAGTAGCTACTAGCTGCATGTTGGATGACATGAAGTAAGAAAAAAGGTGTCTTGAAAAGTCATGTCTAACAGCGGCACTGAATTTAGGGAAATAAGTAGTCATATCAATTCGAAAGTATGCCAGTTACTGAAAACGGATCTGGTTTATTGGTTAGACGTTCGAGATGCAACACATTCATTCATCTTGACTGCTCTACAAGGACCACTGAGGGTGACCTGCTGTGTATGGAGTGTTACCGTCATGATAGGTAGTAATGGGTTTTGCGATTGAATATCACACTTAATAATAATTTTCACCATAGATGTCAACAAGTATTCAATGAGTTCGCAATAACTATGCAATAACACTTTTGTAATAAGTGTACATCACATACAACATAGAAATGATCAAGTTTAACTGCCTATAATTGAGTATGATTTGATGCATTATTGATGTTTAGACAATTTTTCGTTTTGTTCGTAATCAGTAAGTTACCTAGATAGATAGATTGACCTATGCAAGGCTAAGCAGTTGATCTTTATAAGCCAGCTAATATGAGTTACCTTGACTGAGACCATTTGAAATTTTGATGGAGTTTTAATCTTTGGACTGGATGGTTTGATCGTGGAGCTTTCATCGTCCTTCTGAACGACACTTCGGAGTCATCAGGACAGGCTGTGAACCACATGTGGTGAAATTCAAACACTTCACTTCCACCCGAACTTTGTGCTGATGATGTCGTTCAGAAGGACGATGAAAGCTCAACGACCAAACCATCAAGCTCAAAGAACAGAACTCCATCGAAGTCATCTGCTTGAGATACAAATGTACCATTTCACAATTGAAAATACATCGATTCTTTATTTACCATGACTTTTATATTATCTGTCTGTCATTAGCATCTCATTCGACCAGTGAATAAAAACTAGTGACATTAACGTAATATCTGTGTAAAATTGTACACACACACATTACATGAATCATTCTATGATTACATTGAACCACAAGATTACATGAATGAATTAAATGGTTCATTGGGTATTGCAGTGAAATGCGGGATCGTGGACGTGCGCTGCTGAGGAGCCTCATAATAGGACGAAACGGCCGTCCAGTGCTTTCAGGTTTCCCATGGTGATCTAGCTTCAATTGACTCATGATTTCAACTATGAAATGGTAATTGTTTAGGAAGTTTGTGATGTAATCGATAACACTCTACAAATGAATATTATATTAAACTATAAAGCACTGATGGTAAAACTATGTGTAATTACGTCTGAACAGTTTAAGAAATGGCCCTTGTCATTCACTCAAATGTTGAGATTCCTTTTATTATCTTATTGAAATTATGGGCCGATCAATGTAGGCTACCACTGAAAACTTGGAAGCATTTGACGGCTGTGTCATCCTAGTATGAAACTCCTTAATAATGTTCATCCACGACCCTGCGATCTAGCCTCGCGAGATTCAAACCTAGGACCTACCAGTCTCGCGCCAGAGCACTTAGCCGAGGAGTCCCACAATAGGACGAGACAGCCGTTCAGTGCTTTCAGGTTTTCCATGGTGGTCTAGCTACAATTGACTCATGCTTTAAACTATGAAAACACCAAATCTCTACAAAACCCCTTCTGAAAAAGCTTAGTCTGGTGTATGCATGATTGACGGTAATAGAAATTACTACTTTTTATTTAAGTACTTGTTCAACAGTATCACTTCTTCCACGCTTCATTACATAAATCTTGTGGTGATAATCAGTTTTTCATTCAATGTCTCATCATATGTACTATTATATCGGTATTCAACGAAACGACTGTATCCAATTCATTTGCTAAATTCCCAAATATATCAATATACTGGTATACACACTTGACATAGGCAGATGTTCTAGGTCTTTGTATACTCGGGCTCGTGAGCACATCCAAGTGTGGTTAAGCAAAGGTGTAGTCAAAAAGGTTAACAGCTCTTTTTTTAGCCCATTTAGTTCAGACGTGACATAGAGCCAACATCGAGCAATCTTTCACAATAATATATCGTGTTAACAGAAATCTACCTAGTTCTGTCAGACTGAGAATCTTGCAGACGGCTGAGGCAATTACTATTCGGATCAAAAAGCCAGAGCTTTGCATCCAAAAGAAATATGGTCAGCCGGTCCTTTTATCCTGGACAACTTCAGCGTCAACTTGTTAATAATCAGTTTTATAATATGGTGACATTAATTTAATTCATGTTCATTTTAAACTTATTTCATGTACACATCTTTCCAGTCAATATTATTGAATTCATTTAGTATTGTTTGTTTTGAATCTTCCCATTGATGTTTTAAGGACTGCAACTGGTCAGTCTCTAATTGGCCATATGTGCATACCGTGTGTATTGCCTCGATATAGCCTGAATTCACAAGCATGATAAGCAAAGATAGATAGTGGCTAGCAGTGGAATCCGGGATGCGCGTTTCGTCTTATTTGGGACTCGTCAGCTGGATGTACCTGCATCTCAAAGTTGATGTTCACTCTGGGACTATTATTATTATTATTATTACAGTTGCTAATCTTTTAGAGAAAATGATTCAGCATCCACGCTTATCTACTGTATCTGACCTAATTCATATTATTCTACATATTACGTAATTTCTGATTTGTAATCCCAATGTTCTATCTCACCCCTTGTCACCCTATTACAAACACTCCGTGATTCACATGTTACAGTTTCTTAAATGATGTACTCTGCCTTAAACTTGGCCAATTTTTTATGGATTATTGAAAAGAATATTCTTTGTTCATATAATTGTGATTTCGAATTTTGTTGACATTCCACATCAAGTACCTATAATTCACACTATTCACAGAATGAATCGTTGATCATGTTTGGATAGACATTCAGCATTAACTTGTTGCAAGCTTTTTACATCGCTGATAACTAACATTCTCATCAGTGAACATTCAACTCACCAACATAAATGTTAAACACCATTAATAGTCTTAATTCTCTAGTTCACAAAATGAAACCTACTTCCTGAAATAACTTGTTTTCAAGATCAAAGTATTGAGTTCAACATTAATTGAATGAGGAATCATGCATATTGGAAACGATCAATCGAAAGGGTTTTATAAATGATTGTTCTATTTCACACATTCATTGTAACCTTAGTCGACTGTTGAATGTTTTCAGCATTTATATTGTTTATGATTATGAATACAGTTGAAATAATATTAGTACTCACCTTTCGCTACTTTCTCTCGAATAATGCTCATGTTATAAAGCACATTACGTTTTCGTCGTTGTAGTGATTATGATGCTTGCAGACAGTAATCATTATCTTATATGTATTATTGCATACATTGATACTATTACTACTTATATTTGTATGAGTAGTATTGAACGTTTGAAAGAAAATAAGTGACTGATTGAATGATTAATTGATAGGATAATTTATGGAATGTGTGGACAATTATTTAAATTTGAGAGTAGTATCTCAGTGTGGATAGATAAGAATCATAACTGGAACTGTCGGTAAATAAATGATGATATTGTCCTAAATGACAGTCTAATACTTCAAATATAACGATCTAGTTTAGAGAGAACAACATTATTAAAAATAATTCACTCTAGTAAGTTGACGTTCAGGAGGAACCATAAGAAAATTTCATAGTCATACAGTTGAGAACTGGTATAATGATACATACAAAAGAAAAGTTGAAAAGCGGTAATAAATTCAATTTACATGAGATGTTATTTTGACTTTGAAACATTGCTAAAATTTCTCAAAAGTATCATGGATACTGAACAATGATTGCGATAACCGTTACATCTACCTCCACGATATGACTTACATGACATGGATATTTTATTAACCATGACTCCTGAGCAATCATAAGTGTACGATAAATACTAGGATAAGGCTGTGAGCTTGATACGATGAACAAGATAGGCTTTACTTTTTAGTGGAGTTAGCTTCAACAAGTTCGTAACTAGAAGCGGAAATTCCGTCAAGTGTTAAGTGCTATGTGACAATATACGGTGACTATCAAGCATAGGTATAACTCAAAAAGACATTGAACGAAGACACATAGACATTCAGATTGTCTAAATGTAGAAATATTATTATTCTGGTAATTTCATTTGTATCACAGATTTACATTCTTCAGTCACTTTTGATTATTCTCTGTAAGAATTCGTGGTATTTAGGTTAGGAAATCGACTTTTTATTGTATTTTATAGTTCTGTATTGTGCCCCCGAATGCCCTGATACGGCCGAAAGTGAGGAGAGTCCGCTTTCCCTCTCCAAATGCTCTCACATGGCTACGCGTATATAGCCTCTACCAATGAAGTCCTACTCACTGCCTTCTCGTGGCACCGGTATTGTTTACGAAATTGAGAGGACGAAAAGCGAATGCCCGGTACTTCACCCGGGTTGGTGGACACGGCGAGTCCAACTAGGAGAGTTGAAAAACACTCATTCCAAACCAGTGGTGCACATTGCCTTCAGTATCCTGAGAAAAAAGATATATGAACCAATCGTCTTTGGTCACCGGCTACAATGGACTGCATCTCCTTACGATGCTCCACTGCCTTGTAGATCAAATCTTTAGGTCAAAGGCTCCGGTTGTGGTCTTGTAAGAAGACCACCTGCTTCAGTCTGGGCACCCGTGCAGTATCACAGCCCTCACACAAATCTCATTTGATTTGTGCGGCGCATATGTATTCGGTGCCCCTTTGTACAAATATTTATGTGTTTAAATAAAATAAAATAATAAAAAGTTCTGTATTGTTGATCGCTGATCATGTTTACGCGATACAACTTAGTCTGTTGAAACGGCATTCGACGGCTTATTGATGTTCATGTAGGAGAAGATGAAGGGAGCGTCCACTTTGTCCAATGTAGTGTTTTACACAATTGGAACAGTTTATATTGCAGATAATGTTTGCTTTTTCTTCTTTTGTCATTTTGTCTTTCGGTTTACACAGGAGTGATTGAAATCACTTTGTTGGTTTTTGTACCACGCTTATTGCATGGAGTCTTGGTCCTCATGTAAATGATAAATGTACATGTCTCTAAAAATGGTATTTCAATAAAAATTATACAATCAGTGTTGCGTCCAATTATGAGATTTTGCCCGTTCCAACTATTGAAGTACTGGCCGTCGATATTCGCTAATCACGAATCCAATTAGGCAAGAGAACCAAAACTACAAATAAGATACCAAGTTTATTCGAAATTCACAAATAATCGACGAAAGTCGTTCTAACAACAATAATTATAACAATTATAAAACAAACCTTCAATTTTGTAGGTTCCCGGAGCAAAAACTCCCAAATACCAAACCAATGACAAAAGAAATCAAAATGTCCGAAAAGAATGATATAAACAAACAAGTCCAAAGGTTAAGTAAAACAAACACATCCAAAAAACACAGTAAAATTAATGTACAGTAAAAAGGTTTTAATCGGCCAAATGTCTTCAGTTCCCCCGTAACACTTCGTTTCTGCTGACTCATTTGGTTGATATTTTTTGGTGAAATTGCAAAGGTAGTCACTTTTGAAAGATAATCGATA
>NW_017386159.1:43867-75900 GCF_000237925.1 Schistosoma mansoni
TCTTCTAGATACATTTAGGAACGATCTGAATGCAAAAACGTATTACACAGTATTTTAATAAAAGGCATCATAGACAAACCTTTTTTAAAATCCTGTTGTACTGATGCATAATATTTTGTCGTTCTGCATTTGTACTTGATAACAAAACATTCATAATCATCTCTGTTTGGTGAGCTGTGAAGTATCGAAGATTAAAAGGTTTAATACATTCATCATATTATAGACATAGATATGTGAACAAAAGATTTTCTGAAGGGGTTTGGTGGAGATTTTAGTAATTTTATAGAGTTGAGGTCATGAGGCAATTAAAGACATTAACACCGTTGGATACCGGCTCAGTGGTCTATCGGTTAAGTTCTCCGGCGCGAGACTGGTTTGTCCTGGGTTGGAATCTCGCGAGTGCGGGATCGTGGATATGCACTACTGAGGAGTCCCATAACAGGACGAAACGGTGGACCAGTGCTTCCAGGTTTTCCATGGTTGTTTAGCTTCAATTGCCTCATGATCTCAACTCTATAAAAAGATTGTTTAACAAGTGTTTATTATATCCTACGGTTATAAATACAAATTAATGTTCTGAATGATGAATTCAGGGCTTAGGAAGACATTATAAAAGCCACAGGTTATGAGACCAAGGCTTAAAAGTGTAGGGTTTTGTAGAGATCACAGAATTTTCACAACATAAATCATATCCATTTGGATTCAGAATACAGTGAACATCTGTTTCGTCCATCAGTGGAGCTCCTCTATGTTTCAAATCCAAGAGGCTGACACAGTGAATAGAACTCTGGATTTATAGTCCTACATTCCAACAACTGTTATTTTGATCGCTAAGCCATACAATACATTTTGCTGAACGTTTTGTGAGCTTTAGGTACAATCCATGTATTCAATGCATTCAACTGTGGCTACTAGAGTCAAAAGTAAATTACTTAGGTTATCCATCTTTTTTTTGTATTTATCGGTTCATCTGCCGTTGTAGATCATGTTACATAGACAGGAACTCGTAATGTCGTGCTCAAAAAAAACTTATCAGTATTATTCTCATATTTTCCATGTAAGTTAACAGAACACACACACATTTCAACAAATTGATTTACATTTACGCTTATTATCAGTATTTATGACATCAATTGACTCGCAGGCCGAATCAGTTAACCAATGTCCACTTACCTTTAGTAGTATTTCCCATTTTGTAGACCTTTATGTCAGCAGACGTTCCAGAACTAACTATCTTTGGCTCATGAAGAATTCCTTCCACATTGACATGATGAAGCTGTGAACGAACGAATGGTGGTCTGAAATGATGGAAAATTGAACTGCAGTTTGAAATTCAAAAGACAAAATCCAATTTAAAATCTATCCGTTTAAATAACGTATTCCAGATTGTATGTTATTTAGTTTCGATATGTTTGGATACTAAAGAATGTTATTGAATCAAAGTTAGAAGTTATAATTATCGTACGTTGACACACAATCGACAGGAGGGACGGACGTTTCGTCCTATTACGGGACTCCTCAGTAATGCGCATCCACGATCCCGCATTCGCGAGATTTGAACCAAGGACCTACTAGTTTCGCGCGCGAGCACAGAACCTCTAGACCACTAGGCCGGCATCCAGCGATTGCTCACTAAATGTCTATCAAAACATTTGTCAATCATATCATGAGAGAAATCATCAAAGTTTAGGTTATAAATAGAAAGCTAACAGCAAGGAGAAGAGGACGACTAAAGAACACATTACGCCGAGAAATGGAGACAGATATGAGAAAAGTGAACAAAAATTGGATAGGACTAGAATGGAAGTCCCAGGACAGAGTGTGTTGAAGAATGATGGTCGGTGGCATATGCTCCATTGGGAGTAACAGGCGTAAGTAAGTAAATAAGCAAGTAAGTATGGGTTTGTCAATATGAACTGTTATGAATTGATTGAATCGACACTCAGCGGTGGAAAAGGATTTTTGAAAATAAAGCTACATTTTCAAATTAGAAGTTAGTATTGCACTAAACGTAAATGGAAAAGAGGAAGACCGAATTATGTACTGGGTCGAAAATGGGAAGCAGATATCAAAATGATGAATAGCAACTGGAAACAAATGGAAAGGATTGTTCCGCACAGAGTTGAATGGAGAATGCTAGTGAGAGGACTATGTTCCTCCATTACGGATAACAGGCGTAAGTAAGTAAGTTAGTAAGGATTATTCAACGCTATATCATAATTCTAACGATCATAAGTCTGATTGAGCATAGAAAAATTGATTATGAAACTGTTATAACAAGTATAAACTTACTTTGGTTCATCATAAGACTGAAATTGAAATTAGAATGTAATATTTATCAGTCAGTCAAGAATTGAAAATTTACAAATTTTCATGGTTGAAATCATGAGTTTATTGAAGCTAGACCACCATGGAAAACCTGGAATCACTAGACGGCCGTTTCGTTCTATTACGGGACTCCTCAGGACGAAGCGGCCATCCAGTGTTTCCAGGTTTTCCATGGTGGTCTAGATTCAATTGACTCATAATTTTAAGTATGTATAAAAATTACTTCAAATCTCCACAAACAACCCACTCATCATATGCTCACCAGTGACTGGCTCTTAGAGGTATTCTTTGGAGTTCTAGTGAGAAGCAGTAACCAGTGGAGTTCAACCAGGTCTGTTGTGAGTTATCAACTCATGGAAGACAATTGTGAAATGGTTGCTCAACTTCGTGGTTTGGCTGAAGTCAAACATTAACACCGTTAGATGCCGACTCAGTAGTTTTGAGGTTAAGTGCTCTGGCGCGAGACTGATAGGTCCTGGTTTCGAATCTCGCGAGTGCAGGATCGTGGATGCGCTCTGCTGAGGAGTCCTATAATAGGACGAAACGGCCGTCCAGTGCTTCCAGCTTTTCCATGGTGGTCTAGCATCAAGTATTTACAAACATTATAATCACAATCAAAGAATGTAACGTTTAAAGTCATGAAGCGTATAACATATTTAAAAACAGTTCAACTTACCTGAAGTACCATCAATATGATCTCTGTTAGAATAAAATGTAAACCATTTACTAAATCTAATAACATTTTCAAGGAGTTCACTTATACCTATGACCACACCATAGTTTAATAATATTTAAATAGTTATCGCAAATTGACCAGTCATAAATAGCGGTGGGTGTAAATAGTCATGATGAATACCTTCACTCCATAAACTTCGATAAAATATCTTAATGGTATGTTGAAACTGGTTTTTTAATGCGTGAATCATACACCATTCTATTATGTTTGTTTATATAGATTGATTGTTTTTTGGATGTAAGTAAGTAACAAAATCATCATATGTTCGAGATCATATCAAAGTTTGCATTGTTTATTTACCTAAATGTAATTGTATACAGTGTAATGAATGATCAGGTGTAGTCTTGCAAATTAAATGATTATTTAATGAATCGCATGTAAACGATTGTTTAAATGTGATTTGGAATATTTGAAATATAATATTACCAGATAGTATAAGTTTAATCTTATCCAAAACAGTCTACCTTGATAATTATAACGAAATGATATGATACCCTCATATGATTTTGAGATAATGGAGAAGATTTGTAGCTCAGATGGATGATGTAGACGGAGTTTTATTTCTCTGAGCTGGATGGCTTGGTCGTGGAGCTTTCATCGTCCTGCTGAATGACATCATTAACACAAACGTCGGGTAGAAGTGAAGTGTATAAATTTCTCCACATGTGGGTCACAGCTTGCACTGTGTACCTCGATGTTGATTGGTTCTTGTTGACCTTAAATTTGTCATTCTTTATTTCTTCTTTTTTGTTGTGTCTCCCATTGGTTTGATTTTTGTTCCTATGTTTCTACGTAATTTTCATGACTGATTGGTTGATAAATTGGATTGATTTCAATGTTCTTGTTTATTGCTGATTGACCTTAGTGTCAAGCTTCTAAACATTACCTGGTATTTTTGAAATTGTCTCTATTTAAAATCTCAACATTTTTCCAATCGAATGTATGCCCGCAGTTGTCCACGTGCATTGATATAAGTGAAGAAATGTCATGGAGTTTGACTGGTTCATGCAGGCGAAGTTGTAGAAGGTGTCCGCTTTGTCTGATGTAGTGTTCATTGTAGTAGGCTCAATTTAATTTGTAGACGATATTTGGTTTGTCTTCTTTTGTCATTTAATTCTTTGATTTGCATAGGATTGAATGGAGGGATTTTGTTGGTTTGTGAACAACTTCTATTCGAATGGTTTTCAGCAGTCTCGCTGTGGTTTCTGACATACTTTTTATGTATGGTAAGGTGACCCTTTTGTTGATTTTTGCACTTGACTTCGTTCCTAATGATGAGGGTGTGGCTGGAATTTTTTTGAAGTTGGTTGGGTAGCCTTTCTTTTGAAGAATGGTTTACAAGCACTTTTCTTCAATTTTTTGTGCTGTAATTGTGTTGCAGTGTGCCCTCGACCTCTTGAACAAGGTTTGTGCGCAGTTGATTTTGTGAGCTCTTGGGTCATTGATATTGTAGTTGGGAGTTTGATCAGTATGAGTTGGCTTCTTGTATATTTGAGTCTCCAGTTTACCTGCTTCGGTCTGGTGATTAATATATCCAAGAATAATAGACTGTCGTTTGATCCTGTTCCACGGTGAGGTTGATATCATTGAAGATGTTGTTGATCAGCCTGTAGGTGTATTCTAGTTCATCCTGTTCGACAATGACGAATGTGTCGTCTACATAACGAATATAAATTTTCGGCCAGATCACTGGTAAGACCGCGGTTTCTAGTCTCTGCATTACTGCTTCTGCGATAAGTTCCGATATTGGTGATCCTACCGGTATCCCTTTTGTTTGTTGGTAGATTTTGTTGTTGAATTGAAAATATGTTGATAGGCATAAATCTATAAGTTCTAGTAGACTTTGACTTTGAAGTTTCGTGTACTTTGCGAGAACTTAGTCGTTGGTTACAAGACGAGACAGTTTCTTTTGCCAAGCTTGCTTCAATTGAGGTGATTGGCGCTGTTACATCGAAGGATATCATCAGCTCGTTGTAGTTGATTTGAATGTTCCTAATCTGATGAAGTAATTTTGTGGCGGATATAATGGAATGGTTCGACGAATCCACTAAATGTATCAATATTCGTGAAATTTTTCTTGACAAAATGTACGTTGACGTTCCGCGTAGTGCTACAATTGGACGCCGCCCCCAGACAGGAGAACCAGACACTATACACGCTTCAACGCTACAATATGACCAGCACAACTCAATCACGTGTCGCAACCACACAGGTACCAAGCACTCTGGTGGACCATTCGCACCATTCATATACATATTCACAACACATGTATCACATGTATTTCGATCAGTGATTGCGTAAGAACGCTTGAAACCCATTGTCTGGTGTCGGAATAGTAAGACAGCACCACCAAGATCATTTTTATCTCATTTGCGAAATTTTCATGTTTCCGACTCTCCAGACCCTGAGTTAGGGGTAGTACCCCTATATAACATGACGAGTAAGAGCAGGTTTAAATAGTAAAATTTCAATTTCAATGTACATCTACATGTCATACATCATTTAATAGCACTTCATTGGATAAGTAACAAAAAGGAAATCCCATTGAAAAATAATAGTCGATTCAAAAGTTATGAACAATGAAATAATAGTTTCAAGACTCATTTCTGCCAGACATCGTCCTCAGGCTTAACCCGAACAGTATAGCTCAATTCCGCCGCCCCCAGACAGGAGAACCAGACACTATACACGCTTCAACGCTACAATATGACCAGCACAACTCAATCACGTGTCTCAATCCCACAGGTACCAAGCGCTCTGGTGGACCATTCGCACCATTCATATACACATTCACAACACATGTATCACATGTATTTCGATCGGTGATTGCGCTACTCAAAGTTGACTAATTACAATTACACCACAGTCAAACTCATTACTTTTAGCAATGGAGACATGCCTTACAATGCTCCAGTGACAATGACTCTTGAGAACAGTGAAAACCAACTACCAACATGAATGAATTCGGTTAACCAGCAAACCAACTTTTCACATGAACAGTCAGCGAAACTTGCCAATGGGATACCGAACCATCCACAATGTCAATGTCGAACCTCCAGTCTCGCGTAAGACCTTCAGCTCGACATGGTAATATAGCTTATACTACATACAACACAAATGTAAGTTAGTAAGTGAAATAGCCCAGCCTGAAGGAGCGTTAGGGCCTAAGATAAGTAACATAAAGGAAACAAAATTGAAAAATATTAATCCTTTCAAAAGTTATGAAGGAAAATGTGACTAGGAAAATTCCTACTGCCAAATTCTATAGCGAAACTAGGTGTAGTGCGCAACTATTTTATTTCAAAGACTTTTGAATGGCTGGATGGATATCACTGTTTCTTGATATTGATATATTGATATTGGCAAATCACACAATCCTATCCAACTAAGATAGTTTGTTAGTTTAATTAACTCCCTAATACTTCATAGATATTTCCGAACTAAGAACAGGATTTTCCAATACAATACAATTGAATTTAATCTGCCATTTCGTATGCATAAAATACAGAATTTGCGAGGCCAGAAAATTGACCATACTCAAATATTGTACATTCATAATTGGAAATCATAAAGTAACTTGAAGGAAATCGTAGACACTTTTTATCTTATTCTTCTGCTGATATGTTTGTTAAAGTAAACCATAATTACTCAAAAATTCGAACTCGTTACACATTTTTTGAACGCTATTTTGTCATCCCTTGAGTTCAGAAACCTAGAAATGATGATCAACTGGTAAAGTTCAGTTATTATTAAGTTGAATTTTCATTGCTTCAACACACCATCAGGAGGAAAATAGCCTCAGTCATAACATCAACTATTAGAAGGTATAGATGATTATGGGAAATCATCCATATTCTTGTTAAGTACACTTACGGAATTGCCGCTATTTTGAGTGCTAAATTAGTGAATTACACAAAAAATAGTACATGACTTTTCATTGGATAAGGAAAAGTTTCTAAATAAGCTTGTATATATTTTATTTTAACTGGTTAGTTATGCACAAGTTCTATATATTATTTTCTGATCATTTCATGAAAGTTTACCGTGTTGTTGTTATACAACAGCAATTTTCAGATTAAGTCAATATGCATATTATGTCTTGTGATCCGATGATGACACATTCAGTTTCCGGATACGTCAACGGGTGCAACTGCTTTTGTTGACCTATGCACTGAAACTCGAAACCTTTCACTTGACACTTCAAAAAAACCCTTCACGGACTGATCTCCTCAGCCCAGTAACTCACAAGCTCTTACGACGAGTATGAGAGTATTAGGAGGCTGATGTTTGTGTATAGTAGGATCTGCAATTGATCAACTTATGAAGATTGTTATGATATTTGAATATGGGTATGTATTCACTTTTTTTGATGGTAAACATTTATGATACTGAAAGCACAAGCCAATAATGATGATTACTTTAATCGTATGATCAATGGTGAAAATACTATGGTAACAATATATTTTTCGAATACTGTGGTAGATAAGCAAGAAGCTACGTTCCTTGAAAAAATGTTTTATTCTTATAGAATTCTGTCGAGTTATGAAACTTCCCCACTCATTAATCAGATCTTTTGAAGCAACTTCAAAACCTATTTCGCTCAGATATAAAGTAATTGGTTTGGAATTTGGTCGAATGTTTTGTAACCAATGATCTTCAGACTTTATTCATTATCTAGATTGTTTCTCACAATCATCACTTACTTACTTGCTTACGCCTGTTACAACTCATGGAGGAGCATAGGCCACCCACCAACATTCTCCACCCAACTCTGTCCTGGGCAATCTTTTCCAGTTCTTTCCAGTTGTTATTCATCTTTTTCATATCTCCTTATTCCTTCAACTCCCAAGGCAGAGTTTAAATGGTTTGAATGATTTTTTCTGGTTAGCGTTTTTTGGCGAGTTGATTTTATACGGGATGGGGTCGCTAACCCCATGCCCAACCCTCCTCCTTTACCCGTGCTTGTGACCGGCAGCAACTCTCAGAGGAGCCACAGGCGGAGTTTACAATCATCAGTCTTCAATTAAAATAGTTCTAATGTAAAGTTTTCGCACATCAGTTTGTTTTGAATGATCAAACTGTATCCATCAAAATCAAAACTTCCTTCTCATATATTACCAGTTGGTAAATAAAATTACCTTGAATGATTTAATCATTCATTAATCAGTTAGGCACTTACTTACACTCCAAGTACATTCGGCTGAATTTTTTAAAAAAATTCCACAATTTTTATTTATTATTATTGATAAATCAATGCTGTGGTCACATGAGACTTTACATTCATCTGAAAATACAGTTGCGTTCATACTACTTCAGTTTACGATTATTACCATATCTATGATATGGCAACTCGAACTGATGTACGTACGTACGAAGTTCCACGTTGTGACTAAGTGACTGACTGACCATATCTGTATCGCTATTCAAAATGATATGTTTGAAATGAGACTGATACAAGCAAACCTAAGGAAAATAAACATTCCACCAAAAAGGATGAATGTACACTTTGTTTTCAATAAAGGTGACTATTGTTATTACGGTACTTTCATCACAGAGTTTAATAAAAACAGAGTGCCCTATAAAGACCTGCAGTTGAACAAAGTGATACTAACAGTGTTCAAAAAAAGAAAATAAGTTGCCTACCAGGATAAAGTTTGTCGTTAGCGAAATTGTTTTTCACACAATAATCATACATAATTCCTTAGCTAATCAATCTGTAAATATATGGGCTACGTTGACCATCATGCAAATCGAAACGAATATTTGATGGAGGGATGTGGTAGTGTCTAGAAGAAAAGTACGGTAATTAAAAGGATGCCGAATTGAGCTAAGCAAGTTAGTGCAACGCATTTCTTATTTCTGGTTGGTCAAATAGATGTATGGATATTCTGCTGATAAGAATATTAAATAATAATATACTTTTGACTGTTGAGTGGACTTTAATTAACGCATATCTTTTCAAAAGTATCTAATTTCAAACTGTTTCCGAGCTAATTTATCTGTCTGTTTATTTACTTTACTTAACTTACTTATGCCTGTTACTCATCATCGAGGAGCATAGGCCGCCGACCATCATACTCCATCCAAATCTGTCCTGGGCAAACCTTTCCAGTTGATCCCAGTTGTTATTCACTCTTTTCATATCTGCTTCTATTTCCCGGCGTAATGTGTTCTTTGGCATTCCTCTTTTCCGCTTCTTTTCCGGATTCCAAGTTGGGGATTGCCTCGTGATGCAGTTCGGTGATATCCTCCGCTTGTAGCTCTTCTAGACTTCATGCCGGTCTCAAGCCCGGATAAAGGAGGAGGGTTGGGCATGAGGTAAGCGACCAAGTAGAAAAACCAACTCGCTAAAAAACGTTAACCAGTTTGTTTATTTATCTACACTAATTAATAAATGAAAAGTGTCATAATCTAATGTTAATATTCAGTTACAATCAATTATTCTGAGTAAAACCGGTTGCATAAACGATCGAGTTTCCGTCTATTGATCATAAAGAACTCATAACTTTACAAGTACTCAGCTAACATGTATTTAGAAGTAGAGATTACTAGTGGTTCAACAGGTTTTGACACTCCGCTATACATATACACTATCAATAAAGTATAAATTTACTAAAAAAGGAACTAAATCAACTATGCTTTTTAATATATAATTGAAATCGTGAATCAATTGAAGCTAGACAACCATGGAAAATCTGTAAGCAGTGTTGTGAGATATCAACATACTGAAGACATTGGTGAAATTGTTGCCTAACTTAGTTGATTGATTGAAGTTAGGCATTAACAGCGTTGAATGTCAACCAGCTCAGTGGTCTATCGGTTAAGTGATCGCGCGTGATACTGGTAGGTCCTGGGATAGAATCTCGCGCTGCGGGATCGTGGGTGCACAATTCTGGGGGTCCCACAATTAGACGAAACGGCAGTTCAGTGGTTCAAGGTTTTATATGGTGGTCTAGCTTCATTTGACTCATGATTTCGACTATATATAAAAATTACTAAAAGTCTCAATTTGCCTATATAACATCAAAGTCAATTCCATATTATCCGAAACAGAGATTTTAGTTTGACATAAATATACTACTTAAAAATGTTTTAAGTATACTTTATATTTTTATATTTAGTGAATTAGTAAATATTAATTAAATATTAAATATTAATTAAACGCTTCAATTGACTCATGCTTTCTACTATGAAAAATACTAAATCTCCACAAAATCCCTTCTGATAATTAATAAAATCATAATTCATAAGAGACTTCACATTCATCTGAAAATGCAGTTAAGTTCACACTACTTCATTTTACGTATATTACCATATCTGTGATATGGCAACTCGAACTGATGTACGGCATATTCAGATGAATGTAAAGTCTCATGTGACCACAGCATTGATTTATCAATAATAATAAATAAAAATTGTGGAATTTTTTTAAAAAATTCAGCCGAATGTACTTGGAGTGTAAGTAAGTGCCTAACTGATTAATGAATGATTAAATCATTCAAGGTAATTTTATTTACCAACTGGTAATATATGAGAAGGAAGTTTTGATTTTGATGGATACAGTTTGATCATTCAAAACAAACTGATGTGCGAAAACTTTACATTAGAACTATTTTAATTGAAGACTGATGATTGTAAACTCCGCCTGTGGCTCCTCTGAGAGTTGCTGCCGGTCACAAGCACGGGTAAAGGAGGAGGGTTGGGCATGGGGTTAGCGACCCCATCCCGTATAAAATCAACTCGCCAAAAAACGCTAACCAGAAAAAATCATTCAAACCATTTAAACTCTGCCTTGGGAGTTGAAGGAATAAGGAGATATGAAAAAGATGAATAACAACTGGAAAGAACTGGAAAAGATTGCCCAGGACAGAGTTGGGTGGAGAATGTTGGTGGGTGGCCTATGCTCCTCCATGAGTTGTAACAGGCGTAAGCAAGTAAGTAAGTGATGATTGTGAGAAACAATCTAGATAATGAATAAAGTCTGAAGATCATTGGTTACAAAACATTCGACCAAATTCCAAACCAATTACTTTATATCTGAGCGAAATAGGTTTTGAAGTTGCTTCAAAAGATCTGATTAATGAGTGGGGAAGTTTCATAACTCGACAGAATTCTATAAGAATAAAACATTTTTTCAAGGAACGTAGCTTCTTGCTTATCTACCACAGTATTCGAAAAATATAATGTTACCATAGTATTTTCACCATTGATCATACGATTAAAGTAATCATCATTATTGGCTTGTGCTTTCAGTATCATAAATGTTTACCATCAAAAAAAGTGAATACATACCCATATTCAAATATCATAACAATCTTCATAAGTTGATCAATTGCAGATCCTACTATACACAAACATCAGCCTCCTAATACTCTCATACTCGTCGTAAGAGCTTGTGAGTTACTGGGCTGAGGAGATCAGTCCGTGAAGGGTTTTTTTGAAGTGTCAAGTGAAAGGTTTCGAGTTTCAGTGCATAGGTCAACAAAAGCAGTTGCACCCGTTGACGTATCCGGAAACTGAATGTGTCATCATCGGATCACAAGACATAATATGCATATTGACTTAATCTGAAAATTGCTGTTGTATAACAACAACACGGTAAACTTTCATGAAATGATCAGAAAATAATATATAGAACTTGTGCATAACTAACCAGTTAAAATAAAATATATACAAGCTTATTTAGAAACTTTTCCTTATCCAATGAAAAGTCATGTACTATTTTTTGTGTAATTCACTAATTTAGCACTCAAAATAGCGGCAATTCCGTAAGTGTACTTAACAAGAATATGGATGATTTCCCATAATCATCTATACCTTCTAATAGTTGATGTTATGACTGAGGCTATTTTCCTCCTGATGGTGTGTTGAAGCAATGAAAATTCAACTTAATAATAACTGAACTTTACCAGTTGATCATCATTTCTAGGTTTCTGAACTCAAGGGATGACAAAATAGCGTTCAAAAAATGTGTAACGAGTTCGAATTTTTGAGTAATTATGGTTTACTTTAACAAACATATCAGCAGAAGAATAAGATAAAAAGTGTCTACGATTTCCTTCAAGTTACTTTATGATTTCCAATTATGAATGTACAATATTTGAGTATGGTCAATTTTCTGGCCTCGCAAATTCTGTATTTTATGCATACGAAATGGCAGATTAAATTCAATTGTATTGTATTGGAAAATCCTGTTCTTAGTTCGGAAATATCTATGAAGTATTAGGGAGTTAATTAAACTAACAAACTATCTTAGTTGGATAGGATTGTGTGATTTGCCAATATCAATATATCAATATCAAGAAACAGTGATATCCATCCAGCCATTCAAAAGTCTTTGAAATAAAATAGTTGCGCACTACACCTAGTTTCGCTATAGAATTTGGCAGTAGGAATTTTCCTAGTCACATTTTCCTTCATAACTTTTGAAAGGATTAATATTTTTCAATTTTGTTTCCTTTATGTTACTTATCTTAGGCCCTAACGCTCCTTCAGGCTGGGCTATTTCACTTACTAACTTACATTTGTGTTGTATGTAGTATAAGCTATATTACCATGTCGAGCTGAAGGTCTTACGCGAGACTGGAGGTTCGACATTGACATTGTGGATGGTTCGGTATCCCATTGGCAAGTTTCGCTGACTGTTCATGTGAAAAGTTGGTTTGCTTGTTAACCGAATTCTAATCACTGTACAATGAGTTTCCATGTTTCATTATTTATGATTTTAGCTTTATGCTTTCAGATTTCAGATGTTGGTAAGTAATCTATAAGATGTTTATACTTTTTTATTTTGATATACATCATATACTGACTATAGTTTATTTGATATTCAAGCAACGTAGCTGTTAATCTTGTAATGAGTCTCTCGTCTGAAGTGTAGTCCATCGAAATTGAAAGTACTAGCCCTCATTGTGCCTTGAAATACTGAATATACAATAAATAATCATCTTGCGTCACAGGATCGAGCTGTGCTGGTCATATTGTAGCGTTGAAGCGTGTATAGTGTCTGGTTCTCCTGTCTGGGGGCGGCGGAATTGAGCTATACTGTTTGGGTTAAGCCTGAGGACGATGTCTGGCAGAAATGAGTCTTGAAACTATTATTTCATTGTTCATAACTTTTGAATCGACTATTATTTTTCAATGGGATTTCCTTTTTGTTACTTATCCAATGAAGTGCTATTAAATGATGTATGACATGTAGATGTACATTGAAATTGAAATTTTACTATTTAAACCTGCTCTTACTCGTCATGTTATATAGGGGTACTACCCCTAACTCAGGGTCTGGAGAGTCGGAAACATGAAAATTTCGCAAATGAGATAAAAATGATCTTGGTGGTGCTGTCTTACTATTCCGACACCAGACAATGGGTTTCAAGCGTTCTTACGCAATCACTGATCGAAATACATGTGATACATGTGTTGTGAATATGTATATGAATGGTGCGAATGGTCCACCAGAGTGCTTGGTACCTGTGTGGTTGCGACACGTGATTGAGTTGTGCTGGTCATATTGTAGCGTTGAAGCGTGTATAGTGTCTGGTTCTCCTGTCTGGGGCGGTGGGATTGAGCTATACTGCTCGGGTTAAGCCTGAGCTAGGCGATGTCTGGCTCTCCTATTAAACAATATTAAACTGTACTGTTTGCTTTGTCATATGAATGTGTGAGTGATGTTTGATTCTCCTGAAAAGTAATGTAAAATTTCCCTGACCCACAAGGGTATTTTATATAACTACAATTTTTAACTGTTATCAACACTAGAATATGAAAGTATTTTAACAGGCATCTGAATCACTTGTCATAAATCAGTCTTCAAACTATTATTTCATGGTTCACAAATGAAAAGTGTTTCAATTTTATAGCAAAAAGTTTTCTAACTCTAACAAGTAGAGGCTCGTGCGAATTTTGAAGCGTTTGTAAGTTTTTTTAGAAAATATTTTATAAGAACCTATCGATACTATTATCATTTTACTACCGAAATTGCAAATAGGTTTCTAGTTAACAAACTATTAATTCTAAACCAGATAATGAAAGCAGATTATATTAGACAAAACCACAGTTTACAATGTTTTAAGTAACTCTAATTTTATACTATAACGAATAGACAAAGTATTGCCATTTGTCCCAATATTAATAAAGCCTAAACAAGTGCTTAGGATACTATAAATAACACTCTATTGGTTTTGATCTTCATACTCTCTCTAAAAACTCGATTTACTGTTTTCCTTATCAGGGTTTCTAAAACTGTATAAGCTAGTTGACATACATATTAGGGGCTTTAGTTATCAGAAATCCTTTTGTCCAAATACATCTTTAGTAACGTACTATTCATAAACTGAATAGTATTTCATTTATTGTTCGTTTGATAACGTACTTACAATGGAAACTTGACAGTTTGCATGTGTGAATTATCAGATTCTTGTTGGTAGTAACATTTATCGTATACGAAATTTCCAAAGAGAGACTCAAATGACGTCTAACTCCATGTATTGCTGAAATTGTTTGGGGTCAACTCTTAACCAACCAACCTGAGCTGTTACAGATCTATACATACTTCTGTCGAGTTGTATCGATGACTATATTGACATCCATTAACAGTTTAAGTACCATATTATCACCAAAACAAATATCTGTGGTTGGATTCAGTTATCAAGGGATATTGTCTACAGAATTAAAATTACCTGCTTTTCATCTAAGTAATTTACATAAATTTGGTGATGGATAATCCATGATCTAGTGTGTACCTCAAGTACTCACAACAACCAGTGGCATTCAATGTAAATTGTCTTTGTACTATTGATATTGATACAGCAATTTATTTCAGTTGAATTTCCACCAATATCATACTGTATCATTACTAGTAATTATCAGTCCTCGATATTTAAACCTCCGAATGTTCAATGAATCCTAACATTAGAAATCTGTTTTGTAGCAATAATACCTTTATTTCCTGAACATTTATAAACCATCAGATGAATTTGTTAATTGGAATCTTATGAGAAAAAGTTACTAAAAAAACTAGCAATCCCGTAAGTTCTCCTTAAACGTCTTGTGTTAAGAAAGGTTAAATTATGTTATTCGACTCCATGTTTAGTCCAACAAACGTCTTCATTTTAGTGATCTCACTTGTTGTCTAATCTTTCACCATATTGATCCGTGCAATATGCTGAAGATTACTGAATAATCTTAGTGTGCTATAAATAAGTCAGACAGAATTTCGTCTTCTATTAGAGCTCAAGCACTAAGTTCATTTACATGGAATCAATTGTAATTTCTGATTCGAATATAAACTTATTTGTTCATATTCTCTGTATGGATGATGACATAGTGATCTGTAAATAACTACTGAGGCCTTAAGGCCTATTGGTCTATGAGATAATTAAAACCCAGATTTTGAACAGAAGAGAATGCTGACAAGTAGATATTTTCTTAGTTTAGTTCTATTCATATAAAACTGAGGATTCATAAAGCGAACTATTATAGGTACCTGATTGTACAGAACAAAAATAAAAGGGTTTGATGTAGCACAACTCTATCTTAATATAATGGTGAAACAAAAAGCAAATAGTTAACTAATGACAGATCTGTAACAATAACAGATATCGCAACTCTGAATAGGTTGAAGAGGACTTTCAAATATAGAAGAATAACACATGCAATAATACTAAAGTCCATTTATTATAAAATAAAGAGGTAAACGATAATAATTGTTTACATTTATAAAGTTGAATCTTATGATCCAAGCCAACTAATGTAGAATATACTTGATGAAATTGACAATCTATATCGACATTCTTTTTGGTTTCAAGTACATTCATGAATAATAAGATCTAATGATGAACATGTTCTGATTAGAAATCTATAGACGTTTGTTACTAATACTTGGAGATGGATTATATTATTGAGGAATTACAAATGGGTGTATAGGTTTGCTACATGGTCTCTTCGATTATGAGATATTTATCTCATTCATTCTTTGAGTCTTATTTCACTTTTACATTATGAAGACATTATAATAAGAAACCGATTGTCTATTTAAATAGGTAACTGTAAGTTTTAACAATAACTGTCTAATTTCTTTATGCGATGTGTTTTTGTGTCATAAATTTGCTAGAGACATTCAATTTCAGTGGGTTTTTAAAGTCTGCATTGAGAACGTGAAAAAACATTTCATAAGTGAACGACTACCGAAACTTTTATGGAATATGAGTGGAATATGAGTGGAATATAAGTGACCAGTGGAGTTCAGACCATGTCTGTTGTGAGATAGGAACTCACTGAAGACAATCGGTGAACGGCTGCTCAGATTTCGTGGATTGTTTGAAGTAAGACATTAACACCATTGGATAGCGGCTCAGTGGTGTAGTATATAGGCGCTCCTACGCTAGACTGATAGTCCAGAGTTCAAATCTCGTGAGGCGGGATCGTGGATGCGCACTGCTGAGTAGTCCCACAATAGGACGAAACGGCCGTCCAATGCCTCCAAATTTTCCTTGATGGTCTAGCTTCAATCGACTAATGAATTAAACTATAAAGTTCATGATTTGTCTAAATACTTATTAATAACCATTATCTGAAAACGTAGAGGGCTGTATCTATGTCGTAAGATTCTAATAAGCAGTTTAAACGGATCCTAGTTCCAAGCGAACCTTAAGATGATGGCGATTAACTCAGTTGAAAAACTACATACCTTTCGAACTGAACATTCTGACTGATTATTCGGATTGTGTTATTTACTTTAAATAGGTATCTCTTTAATTAAAAGTGTAGAAATATTTAATTTTTTTACTGAACATTCGAATTATCTAATGCAAATCTGTATAAATACAATGGTAGACCATATATATATATATCACCTTATTAAATGTCCAACTATGAATTATCAGAAGTCTATAAGATGTGATGACAGCTGATTCATTTCAACAGTATATTACCGACTATCGTAATTAAAGTTAAGCCTCCACCATCTCAAGTTAAGCCTAATCAATATTGATCATTAGATATGATAGCTATGTTCTTGTTCATCATTGTTCAATCTATAAAGCTTGAACAAATGTAAAAATTACGTATTCACACTTCTTATTTTCAGGGTTAAATGAATACAGAACTGATCAATCTGCTAATACTTCATGACATATTAATAACATTTTTATAATAATAATATATAATCTTATCAATGCAATTGTACGACGTTGTTTGATACTCATAGAACATTGTCAAGTTGTCTGGCTTTTGTTGAACATGCAACGCATTCATTCATAATGAACGCTACTTTTTATAATTTTAACAGGGTTACGAAGGATCATAATAATAAGAAGGAGTAGGTAACTTGATTCAACAAATGACGGACAACAATATGCATAACAAATAGGAATATATGTATATGTGTAGTTGAATGTATTTCGTCCTTAGGTAGAAAAGACCATATATAAAGCCGTGTAGTCCAGGACAATCATTTTATCTTAATCATTTGATTGAAGTATAGTGTACGACATCAATCGTTGATGTATGGTACTGCGTTGTTTAATCCATTATGTTATGTGATCATTGGTTTTGTGATGGGATATCACACATAATAATACTTTTCATCTTAGATGTCAACAAGTATTCAATGACAACACAATAACTATGTAATCACACTTTTGTTATAAGTGTACATCACATACAACATAGAAAAGATCAAGTTTAACTGCTTGTATATGAGTATGAATTGTTGCATGAATAACGTTTAGACAATATTTCGTTTTGTTCGTGATTAGTAGGTTACGAAGATAGACAGATTGACATATGTGAGGCTATGCATTTGAGCTTTATAAGCTAGCTAATATGAGTTATCCTATTTGAGACAATTGCAAATGCATCAACTTTATATTTAACACGACTTTTAAATTATCTGTCTGTCATTGGAATCTCATTCGACCAGTAAATTAAAACTAGTGAGATTAACGTCATGTCTGCGTAAAATTGTTCACACACTTTACGTGAATGATTGTATGATTACATTGAATTACAAGATTACATGAATGAATTAAATGATTCATTGGGTACTGCAATGAAATGGTAAGTGTTTATGAAGTTTGTGATGAAATGAACAACACTCTACAAGTGAGTATTACATCCCACTATAAAGCACTTATGGTGTAATTATATGCAGTCATTCAAAAGTTATTAAAATAAAATTGTTGCACACTACACTCGGTTTCACTATAGAATTTGGGCGTTCGCACTTTTCTATGGGTTTTTTTCCGAGTCACATTTTCCTTCACAACTTTTGAACAGCTGTATGGATTTCGCTGATTTTGCGGTTTATCTTGTGCAACATTGCATGGTCTATTGAATAAAATATCCAAAATCATAGCGCAGTTCTCCATTCTTATGGCTAAGTTTGAGAGTTGTTCAGCGTCTTTACAAACAAGCTTTTCATCATTGAATAAATCTTCCACCGTTACTCTTGCTATTACGTGAGCCTGACCAAACAACCGTTTCAAAATTTCTCTGGCTCACTTAGACCCAACCGAAGCCTCCATCACTACACATCCTTCAATGGCTGAATTTGCTTTACCCTTGCAGTGATGGAGCAACTAGAGTAAACGTTGACTGTCATCAGAGACCTCTGACGCTACGTATATCTCAAATTGTCTCATGAATTTCCAAAGAGTAACGATCGGGAATGGTTTCAGCATTCAGACGCCGATAATCACCAGTTGGACGCCAATCATTGCTATCGTTTTTAGGGACCATGTATAAGGGAGATGACCAAGTGCTTTTTGGCGATCGAATTACTCCTAAGTCTATCATGTGTTTGAGTTCGTTTTTAGCTAACCTAAGCTTTACGGGAGCCAGTCGGCGCGCTTTTGAGAGTGAAGATGGTCCTGTAGTCGAGATGTGATGTGTAACATTGCTGGTTACACACGGCAATTTCTGTTGTGGTTGATATATCCCGGAGTGTTCATCTAGTAATGGTTGATATAAGGGGTCTATGGCGCGCTTAATTGTGATCGGAGGTAATCTGCAACCAGAAAAAGGAGTTACGCAAACAGATAACTTAGTGTTTCCGTCTATTAACCATCGTGAGCGTGTGTCGGTGATTAGATTGTGGTATTGTAGCAGGTCTATACCAATGATTGGCATAGAAACATTTGAAACAACGAAGATCCAGTGAATGAATTTGCTCAAACCCACGTTGAGGTAAATGTACCCTTCACCATACGTAGCTATTGGTTATCCGGTAGGCTCAAAACAGAATCGTGAAGTCTGTCGTTGGAATATGCTGGAAGAACGCAATCTTCTGATCCAGTGTCGACGAGGTAGCGAACTTTCGTAGTCACATCTGCGACGTATAAAAGACGGCTGTGTTAGCCGGCTACGGTTGCCGCAAGTGCGCGCCGGCTGAAGAGTTTCATGAGTTTTCATTTGTGTCAGCCGAGTTCGGCTAATAGCAGGGTTAATTACAATTATTATTAACAATGTGGTTTCCTTTCTGCAAACTATTAAATCAACTGCTATTCAATACTATATAACATGTAGATGTACATTGAAATTTAAATGTTACTATTTACACCTGCTCTCACTCGTCATGTTATATAGGGGCACTACCCCTAACTCAGGGTCTGGAGAGTCGGAAACATGAAAATTTCGCAAATGAGATAAAAATGATCTTGGTGGTGTTGTCTTACTATTCCGACACCAGACAATGGGTTTCAAGCGTTCTTACGCAATCACTGATCGAAATACATGTGATACATGTGTTGTGAATGTGTATATGAATGGTGCGAATGGTCCACCAGAGTGCTTGGTATCTGTGTGATTGCGACACAGGATTGAGTTGTGCTGGTCATATTGTAGCGTTGAAGCGTGTATAGTGTCTGGTTCTCCTGTCTGGGGCGGTGGGATTGAGCTATACTGCTCGGGTTAAGCCTGAGCTAGGCGATGTCTGGCTCTCCTATTAAACAATATTAAACTGTACTGTTTGCTTTGTCATATGAATGTGTGAGTGATGTTTGATTCTCCTGAAAAGTAATGTAAAATTTCCCTGACCCACAAGGGTATTTTATATAACTACAATTTTTAACTGTTATCAACACTAGAATATGAAAGTATTTTAACAGGCATCTGAATCACTTGTCATAAATCAGTCTTTAAACTATTATTTCCAACGGCGATTCAGCTGATGATGTACTACGGGATAGACTGACTAAAGCAGTTAAAAGAACGTTTAATGCTGCCGACCTCTTTCTTTCTTACTGGACACGATCTATGGTGATTCTCCAACTAAAGGACAAATTGCCTGGTTGTGCCACTTCTATGTGTATCTATAAATTCAGCTGCTCCTGTGGAGAAATCTATATTGGGCTCACTACCAGACAATTGAACCAAAGAGTTAGTGAACACCTCCCTTCGTGGTTAGGAAAAGGTATGGTCAAGTCGATACGGAGTTCGATTCTTTCACACTTGATTGATAGCGGTCATGAAGTTGACAGAAACCAGTCATTTAAAGTTATTTATCGTATTCCTACTACTTTTCCTTATGGGGTTCGATCTCGTCTCCTACACATAGCAGAAGCTATAGGACTTGATCCAACAACCCAAGTCTTTGTGTTCATAAGAAATTTGTAACACCCTTATCCCTCCCTTGGCCTTAATAAATAATTTTATTTTCCATACTCTTTCTTCGTTTATTTTTCTTCAGCCCCCTATCAATTATTTACTTATAATTTTTCTAATATTTGCTTCCAATTATCTAAACACTTCTTATTACGTAATCTTATGAATGTTATTTCAGTGTCTATATTTTCTAATCATCGACCTATTTCCCTTATTATGTAACATTGATTCAAGCCTTTTATTATTCTTATCACAACTAGTACACCTGTCATTACACTATCAATTTGTACATTCTACATATTATTAATTTTGATTATGTAATCTATTCCACTATTATCATTGACTGCCTTGATTGGTTTAATAATTTCGTAAATGCATATAAATATTACTGTATATTAGATTAAAGCCTGATGAGGATCTAATCGAAAACAATATTGTTCGCTTATATATGTTGTTCTATATTATTTCCTTGTTCATAAATTAACAGACGGATAACACATAGTGTTCACTTTTATTATCATTACTGTTTCGTTTAGGAAAAATAGTTCTTAGCTGAAAATGCACATAATATTGAATGAATTCGAATAGTAGTTTTGATGATTATACGCGATATTCAAATAAATAATATGCGAACATAAATATTTCTGACTTATTTCTCTGAAATTATGATTCATTTACGAAAGCGTAGGCTTTAATTCATTCATTAGTCTTCGTTTTTTCGTATGAATTAAGTATACTCTTGTCATTATCTTCTCACCGCAATTTCGTCCTACGTTTGAATAAAGATGATAATTAATACAAGCTCAAATGATGTATGAAAATTATTCATTTGAACATTGAGATGGAAATCAGTTCTCGCCTTGTGTATCGACAAACGTTTTAGTTTTCAAATACAATCATCACGGTTGTGATTTGGAATCTGTGTCTGGTTTAAGAAATCGTTTTCCATTTTCAACAGTTCACTTTCAATGAAATGCTTTATGTTTCTGTGATAACAATCCCCGGAGACTTTAATCTACTTAGCTGATTACAAATTGTTCTATTTCTATGTATTGAATAGAAAAATCATTAACTTTTTTATCTTTACATTTATTAACAGTCAGCGTTATAATATGTTATGCAATTAGAATCGATGTGACTTTGTTCAGAAGTTACAATTTTATAATAAACAACGATGAGATCGCTTGATAGAATGTGCTTAATGGTGACCGGTGCAATAGTGAGCGATATTGTAGGACGAATCGGCTTGGATAATTGAACCCTATGAACTATCAAGTTATATTCAATGTCCTTTAAACCTTTTCTTTCTTACTTTCTTGATTCATGAATGTTTATTATCTTTGCGTTGGTGTGTGTTAGTAATAGACTATTCAGGACTATTTTTTCGATCATATTTGTATGATTATGCATTTCGAATACATGCATTTTTTGAAACAGCTGATCAATAAGCAACCATGAATGGTCTTTTGGTACTAGACGATTCATTTATACCAAAGCAATTGGAACATCAAGATGACATATATTTATTTTGATCACATATCGGAATTGATGAACTACATAATCTCAGTAAAAGATTCTGTTGTTGTATCGTTTAATAGATATGAAACGTCGATTACTCAGTCAGAAGCTTTTGGAACACATTTTCAAGAAGTGAAATATTCTTCTCAGTTGGTTGTTTTGAAACGTCCACCATAATGTTGAATTGATAATATTCTTTGAAAATTTCTCATGAGAGATGACTGAACATTTAACTACACCGGTTCATGAAAACGTGATTGATTGAAAGACATAGATAATCATTATTCGGAAATATAAACATCTTTTTTGATATTCATTATTCCAGAGGAATTATTAGCGATCAGAAACGTTTTTCAAATGAATGTTAATGGTTCAAGTGAGTAAACATTGAACGATCGTTTTATCACATACGTGAAACCTTCACAAATGCAATTTCACTCATTGGGATTGCTCAAACTTTGCCTGTACAAATTGAACAAATCCGGCTTTCCAAAAACTAAACAAATAAGTAAAGATGCTACTATTCTGTTAAATGAGAGTAGAATTGAATTTGAAATCCACTCACAAATTGAGTTCATGCATTAGGACTAAGGGAACAGTTGAAATGAACAGGAAAAGACTGGATTTGACAGGTATAAATACATCATCATGGATAAATGAAGTCACAATCTTATTATGTAAAATGAATGCAGAGATTTATTATCATTTCAGGTTTCAATGAAACTTGATGAGCAGTCCGTGTTTCAAAATAGATGGTCTGTGTCATACAATCCTCAGAAATTTGAAACTGCAAACAATACATTTATCCACGCATCCAATTATCGCATAGTCATTTCTAAACAGTAACTACTAAGACTATGAAATTGTTATCTTCATAAAACCTTGTTTTTTTAATGTACAAAAACTAAACACTGTAGTCAGAATCACGCAAACGGTAGATGCATTAATGTGATAACGACCAATTTGTTTCTCAAGTGTAATGTGTAGACAAACACTTCACAGCTCATGTCATGCGTACTGAGTGTCCATTGTTTCAAATAGAATTATTCAAGATATTGCGCAAATGTAAATACTTCTCTGACTATCAGATCTTTGATGGTGTAGTAGACGAATCATTGTTTACTCAACAACACAATGGTCATACAACTTCCGAATCTAGACATTTGACATTTGTTAGAAAGGATTCATGGCAGTCTCATTTCAATGACGTTCACTTCAATGTATTTATTTTCATTCTATCTGATGAAATCATTTCAGATTACACAGTTAATATACGAAGAAATATTTTCAGTGTTACATCTAAGAACAACTTGTTCATCGTTTACATCTTTAAGTCTAAGTACCAATGGTGTTATTATTGTAGAGGCCACAGTAAAGATAACTATCCTATTTCACCCAAATGAGAAGATAGCTTTCTATTATGATAACTTAAGATGAAAAGTTTAATGGAAATTTATTTTGTTACAAATACTTCAGATCATTCCACTATTTCATATTAACCAATACTGTCAAGTGTATCTCGTTACTTTGAACATGATAGAAAAGTATCTGCATTTAATTTTGTGGAAACAGACTAGTTGACACTATTATCAATCCACTAAAGAATAAATATCCAAGCATGTATTAAAGACAGTGAATAATCAGAAGTGAAGTCCCATCCCAAAATCAATGATGTGTTCGTGCCAAATAGTAGCGTACTTTGAATGTTTGAGTACTGAACGTAAAGAGTCATATTCTGTTAAGCTTAACTTCATGTAATGAAAATCGACTGTTCATAAAGTTCATTTTCGAACATCCTGAGTGCGGCATCCTCTCCACTCTACACATTTACATTTCATTTCAACGGACGACGGTAGTCATCTCACAGTTTGTCGTTTCATATCATGACGGAGAGATATTTCGTAATTCTGAACCCAAGTTGACAAGAATATCTATACAGATTGGATGGAAAATTCATGGAAAGATAACGTTGAATACAGGTATGCCTAGTGTTAATATGATTAGTTGTCTTTGAATATGATCTAAATGATGATACATTTCTCCAGTAATTATTCGATTTAGTATCAATGAATGTGTGGTGAAAAATCTTGCCTCGGACATCCAACACTCTTTTTTCAGATTCCCAAAGAAATTGAAGAAAGTGAGTGGCAATCGAAAATCTATGGAAGAATAAATTGTGGAGAAGGTAAGGGTCATTTCAGAATGTCTTGTTAACACTTTGATATATGGTGACGTACATCATGAATCATTTACTAGTGTAATATTATTTTTTATTTGTACTCAGTCATGAGCATGTCAATGCAGAAAATTTATGTAATCTATCAGAGTATTCGAATAAAGCTTTCCAAGACTGAAGAATGGTCAGTTGTTTCTTTTGTAAAATCAGATGGTGTATATGTCATAGAAGTGTCGTGGATAATTGTGCGGAGAAAAACTGAGATACTATTTGTTAACACACTATGTCCAAATGTTTATGAATACTGAGAATTCAACGTTAACTAAATGTTCACATTTCTTGTACTAGAATTGCAGTGTCACACCTGATTGAGAACGACTGTGTTGGCTAATTCAGAAAGTGTTTGATATTCTTGACTAGGTCTTTTATTCAGAGGATAAATATAATTAACTGAGTTGAAATCCAAGTATTTATGTCTTCGATTCATCAAAAATCTTAGTTGATAATATTACAGAAATGATTTGAGTTATTGATTTGAGGTGTTGCTTCGGCTTTACACGCTAAACTTTATCGATAATGAACTTCAATATTCATTTTTGCCGACGCTCACTCAATTAGATCTTCCGAATGAAACGACCGACTTGTATGAATGTCCTTAACACAAACGTTTGGAGGGCTATTTGTGAAATTCTCGCACACATGATTACCGATAGGCGCACACAAATATAGTTATATGATATCTAGCAGACAATATATCCGCTCATTTATTGACTAGCAGCAAGACGGTCACACGTGCAGTCCTCAGTCATCTCACCACTCAATGCATAAGAAAGTGTGTTTTGTAAGAAGCAGAAATAAAGCAGTGCTACTACAAAATTAATATTTCCTTTATAAAATGCTAAATCGTCTTGTTTCATTGAAATAAACATGTGCTTTTGAAAGTTGAAGATTGGTTTAGTGTGGAGCAATGAGTGTATGTGATCAAATGGTAAACTGTGTTTTAAGAATGGATGTGAGAAGTTCACCAAACGATGATAATTGCCACTTCATATCGTTTGTTTGAGTATTCCAATTGATGTTCTAGTCTGCAGTTGATAGGTCTCTTGTTGATAAATGCACATCGATGTTGCATTGGGTCACAAGCATTGTGCGTAAAGATGGATAGAGAATAGCAGCGAAATCAATTTTTCACTCTGAAAATTAATCGGAAGATTTATTAAGCAATTCAAAATATGAATTAAAGCTTCACACCGTTGCAAAAGTCATTTGGTATATGGACTGCTTAGCTAAATGGATAACAAAAATTAATTTGAAGTGAATGTTACTGAGCTTCAGTGTTTGATAAGTCCTAGATAAGTTGAAACGCATGTCCGAGATCACCTTACTGGTCATCATTTTTCTTTAATTTGTAGATTTCTATGTTGCCTCAGTGTAACCAGCATTGTGAATTAATATGTAGCGAATTGTTTGTAGGTTTTCCGGACGCTCAACTGACTTCATGAAGTAATCCAGAAATGAACTTATTTCATCGAAGATTTGCTTTTTGATCATTGGTCACTTTCAAAACTCAGAGCATTGTAAACCATAATTTTTAAGACAATCATCACTGTAACAGCAGTGAAAAATTCTATAGTTTCTTATTTTGACAGCTCATTAAATAGTACAAACAACTTGTTATACTTACCAAATGAAGTCAAAATTCAAAATGTCGTATTCTTTATAATTTATCATACATGAGAACACAGAAAATGAAGTACCTGTTCCTTGCAAAATGGATTAAAAGTGGTAAATTGGTGGAGTATGAAGTTATCGGAAGTATGTGGACTATTATTCAATCAGCATTAAATATTTACACATTCAAATAAATCACCTTCTTTATTCACATTGAAAATTTCATAGGTAACTGTAGCCGGCTATTAAACGATATGCAGGCATTCATTTCAAATGACGTTTCAATTACCATTTACAACTTCTCGTTGATTTGTTGTTAAATAATAAAAAGAATAGAGATCCGTTAACATCTACCTTAAAATTTGCTTAAAGATAAGATCACAAAATAAAACTTGAGATGCTTTCAGTTCCGTAAAATATTAAGTGTCAGTTTGGTGATTGTAAATTCATGAAGAATCTTCCGTTATTCTTTTAACACATGATGTAGAACGTTTCTGTGACAGTGAAGTTGTGAAAACTATTCATGTACTTGCGATTGCCTTAATAAACAATGGTCAAATTTCCTAAATCTCTTCTTTTTCAATTACTTCCGATAAATGAAGGAGATGAATAAGTTATGTCTCGACATCGCACTTTATCATACTCAGTTCGATAGCTAATTTCATAGTATGAAAATGTGTTTCTTTCAAATGAATACATATATTGAATAACTACAAACATTTTTTACTTTTCCATGTCTTCGCCAAAGGAAATATTATTTCGACTATTGAGAGAATCATTTCATTATTCAATGATCAGATAGACTTCAATATTTGTCTAATGGAATTTTTTCTTTTGTCATCGATTAGTGGTGTTGATCTAAGTGATCTGATGCACTAACTGACGGAACATGGGCCAGTATGCTGCCACCTTCATTGATGTCCACGATCACAGAAGCTAGAATGAAAATTGTCATCAGCGATTTTAAAACAACATCCTATTTCCTTTATTTTTCAACTGACTAAACACGACTGAAAAGGGATTTTCAGTCTCTGAACAACTGACTTTCTTGCAGAGAGCTCGATCATAAAACTGGTTGCATGAAAATAAAGTTTATAACCATCAAAGTTCATTGCAGCACGCTTTGCTAAACTCAGTCTAAACATAGTGTGTACATCTTTGATTACTAAGAGTTATGGAGATACATCAATTTCCTCCGTCTCAAAATTTATCACTTATTCTTTATATTCGAAGTAGTTTAGTTAAATTCAATTATGCTGTTGTGAAATACAATTGAAGATCTAGTTGTGTGCTGAATTTCGCATTATGCATTGTGATGACAATTTCCATTGAATGAAATGTTCACTCAATTCAGATATCACCATCACATCATTGAATTATAGTTAAAGGTTTTGTATTTTTCTTTTCTTTTGTTTATTGACTTCAAATGAAATCACCTGATTGTTTTCATAGAAACTTGTTCGAAATACATTACAAGTGAAACATGCAAAAAAGCAGCGACATCGACTATGACATGTATTTGGTTTGAGATAGCAGAGAAATGTATAGAAAGTAACGATCAGGACACTCATTTCACATTCCGAAGAAATGTTCTAACTATGAAGAAATGACTTGCATTATTCCCCCAGTGGCCGTTTCTAATCAGATATAGGAACAATGCTTCTTTTACGTGGAACCAGTAAACTAAGGATCAAAGCGTCGCTTACCATCAGCGTTTGAAAGTGTATTGCTTCTTCAGCTCATTGAATGCGCCGTGATATCAAACGTACGAAATGAAAACCGTAGATCCATGTGAATTGTCATAATACGCCGATGGAATCCGTTGAATGTAAAAAGCCTAAACTATTGAAATTTTGATATTTAGTAAAACCTACTAAGTTTTTGATATTTTTAGGAAAATAACTAACCAAATAATCAAGGTGAATTCCGATGAAGCGATTTTATTCAAAGAAGCGTTACTAGTTGAAAATTAAGCATCACGTTATGACAAATAACAAGAGAATGTAGAATTCCAGTGTTGAATCTCAGAACAGTGATTTCTGATCGTCGATTGAAAAATATATGATCTGTAAGGGCTGCTTTATTAAGCCGTCAATTATAAATGTGAGGATCGCGATCAGATGTGACATCTGGAATACAAATTTTACCAAACAAATTATTCGTCAACAAGGTATAAACTAGTGTAAACTTGGCACTCAGATTATCATTTACCAAGAGACAATTTATATGATTGTACGAATGCACATTCTACCAGTATTTGTGAAATTTTCGTGTGTCATCATTACTGACAATGATATATGATGATTAATGAATTGAATGAATGATATTTGATGTTTATTAATTAATTCTTCTGACTGATTTATTTAGAGGGACCCGAATGTCAAAGGTTTGAGTACTTTAACACCCATCAAACACAGTGAAACACATTTTGCGACCACTGAATCTTAGGTTAGTGAAAACCTCATGAAAAAATACTGAGGAAGCGGGAGAACACTTGATAAATGTTTTACATCTAGTAAAAAACTGTTAAATCTTAAGATCTTAAGGCTCATAATAACTCGTAGATAAGTAGTAGTGCACATAAGTGATATTGTCATCATTGCAGTCAACTATGAGTTCCGTGTGAATGCTAAATTTGATAGAGTGATATGTCGAAACATTTTATCAATACCTAGATAAACACTTCCATATTTCGTTAGTAAATGATGATTGACAAACTATGGTTAAAAAGTTGTCATCAAGACTAATTAGGTTTTCTACTTTGATCTTTTTGTTGATATGTGTAGAATAGGGTCAATGGTTTTTTTCAAAGCTTTGACTTAAGAATGATCTAAACCACAGTTATGTTCACCGACATCACACTCGTTCCACATTCTTTGAGTCAAGATTTGGTGGTTGCATACATCCAATGTTTTCGTTAGATGAGATTCCTGCTTTGCATATTGAATTCCAGCTTTTCGTAGCTTACATACTTTAGAGTCAACACTGAACCATTTGCAACTGCAGTTAGTCTTAGTCTTTCAGACAATTATTAAAGTTTTTTATGAACAATCGTAAATTAGTTTTGAAGCAAAAATAGATTCACTCCAATGCATTTCAAATAATATCAAACATGTGAAAAAGGTCCTGTTGACAGAATGTCAATTGTAGTTTAATACGAGTTATGGACGGAACTTAACAGTAATAGATCACTCTTTCAGAATGTTTCTGATATTACAAATATGTGTTTTTGTATGTATATGTCGAAGGGACAAACAAAATTGGTCAGTTCTCTCTTCTTTCAGGCCATGTATAACCACAGATAATAGGCAGCTTGTCTGACAAACATTGTCTTATCAACTGAATTGAACCCATGCATGAAAATAATTCCATTTACGGTTCCAAAAAATTCATTGATTCTTTTAGCGCTACAAAGCGCTTAAACAATAGTTCAGAACGTTCCGATATCTAATACAAACCACTATTTAATTGCTTTCTGATAACACAACATCGACACAGACGTTAAACTCTTTTTCATATTTATTAACTACGTGTTCACACTCTCTTCGTCATAATGCATATTCACTTATATATTATAATTCAGTACACAATCCACAGTATCATTAGACAAACCAGTTTGTATACGTTTCACCAAGTCATGATGCTCTTTCTTAGCTAAAGACTCAGAAAAGAATATTCATAAGAACTTTCTCGAACTTCACAACGGTGTAACAGTGTTTTGAGCACTCTAATTGATAAATCTGAAAAAATCTTAAGATCTCGACAGATGATATACCTAATGTCTGTATATGATTTGTCACAGACACTTATGCACTCATTCATAACTAAAAAGTTGATGTATTAGTGCTTAGTGACAAGATTGTAGAGGCTCAAATTAAGTTGAGATGAAATAAATACGGTTTATTGATTATAATGCGTTTCTGCCGCACAATGTCATTTTCTGAATCATTTTAATCATACTTATCACTTTGACTGAGCAATATGGTCTTCAATGAATTATAAATGTGAAAGGTGTGTTGATTTATTAAGCATGTAGTAAGCATGTGGTAAAATAATAAAGTTTCACATAATTATCAAAGATATTTAAAATCATTCAGGAAGTAGTGTATGCGAACACAAATAGAGATAGTCTTATGTATGTTAAAATACATTTACAGAATATCTTAGTGAAATTGCATAATAATACAGCATATTGTTTATTTGCAAAATTGTTAATCAACTGATGTGAACGCAAAACAAGAAGCCTTAACAAATTACGGAAGCTATTTTTGGGGACGTTAATTCATTTAATTCAAAGCTTGTAAAACTGTAACATTTACGTTTGCTCCTAGCCTATTCTACAGATCATAAGCATTCGTTTGATGTATAATTCATTGCCATAGCATTTTCTGTTCTAAAACTATTGTCATTTAGACGTAATATTTTGTACCCTATTTTCTACTATAATCCCCCAGTTTTGGACACAAATTGTATTTTTCTAATTATTTTACGTCGTGGTCAGCTTAGTCATCTAATTATTCATGTAACTTTTCATACTAACTAAAATAACTCATAATGTCATTGAATAAGAAAAAGAGAATTCAGCGAAGAAAATTTTCTTTTCGACGAAATCATTTACTTTTTGTTTTTGTACTTTTATCGGTTTTTGTTTTTTAAATTACTATTTTACATTTAAACTCTAATCAGTTATTATTATTATTATTATTATTGTTATTACCTTATACAAGTTTTCTTGATTATTACTCAGATTATTATTATGACCTTTGTGTTTGTCACTTTTCTTCATATCTGTCAATTGAACTATTATCCGACCCATAAATTATTTTCTCCCTTACCCCTTGATTAGTACGCCACCTCATTTGTTATTTATTGTCGAATCTATTTATAATGCAATCTTTTCTAGCCTCCTATAGACATATATTTTCCATATCACTATATATACGAATGTACAGCTTAAGTAAATGATTTCGCCGAAAAGAAAATTTTCTTCGCTGAATTCTCTTTTTCATACTAATGTGAATTGGGAATTCGAGTGCTAGATCGGGGTTGGAATAAAGTGATTAGTGTTCCGGTTGTCTTTGTCTTCTCTCTCTCGCGTGCTTGCCAACCAATCAGGGATAGAATAGTTTTCGTCTCTCTATCCCCACTTCGAACTCACGCATATTAGCCTCAAGGTTGAGCCAGTCAGCCTATCGTGTCAAGGTCTTGATCTACATTATACTCGGCACTAAGTGGGTAAACAGATTCAGAGACGTAACAAAAGTGGCGACGGAGATTTTTTTGAAATATTGATTGATCCAAATCAAAAATGTCTGTTTCTTTGGATGACCTTAAAACTATTCTACAAATTCAGCAAGCTCAGAATGATGCAAACCAAATGAAGCTTTTAGATGCATTGATGCAGAAGCTCTCATTTCATTCATCTTCAAATTCTCAGTCAGATAAATATGACAGCATCGCAAATTCTATTTGTGAATTCAATTATGATCCCGATTCTGGTATTATATTCGATTCCTGGTTTCGTCGTTTTGAAGACACATTTCGTGTTGAATGCTCAAATCTTGATGATGCAGCCAAAGTTCGCCTACTCTTGAGAAGACTCGGAACACTTGAATATAACAAATATGTGAATTTCTTTTTGCCACAAAATCCACGAGATTTATCTTTTAATGAGACAGTCCAAACCTGATGATGATGATCAGCACGATTTGGATTACGATGACGATGATGATTTGTAAAAAATAATGTTGATGATGATGATGTTAATTTGTATGACGATGACGATGATGATGATGATGATGATGACGAGAGATAGTCTGAGGATAAAAGGCAGCAGCTTGGAAGTCAACAACAAGCATTCAGTTAATATATATATCACAACGCTTTTCCTGGATTCTACTGTTAGCCACAATTCACCCTCACAAACATGATAATAAGGACTTGATTTCCTCTTTCTTACCACACTTCCCTATTCAATTCAGAGTAAGGATAGTATTGTGA
>NW_017386158.1:0-3777 GCF_000237925.1 Schistosoma mansoni
TCTGTAAATCTGAGAACCATACAGTAAATATCAGTCAATCATCGCAGACTTCATTGTTCTTTCGTTTCTACATCAATCATTCTCTGTTCTCGTTCTCTTTCCTTCGATCTTTTTGATCTTATGCCACCAGACATTTCAATTTTGATTGATGATACATACTACTTATATCTATCGACATCAGTAGCGCACACCATAATATTGTTAAACGAAATATACAGATATAATATACAGTAATAAAGGTAATTTCTCATGAAAGTGATTTCTTATTTCAATAAATCTTATTCGATCTCTTTTGCATCAGTCAAATTATAAATTTCATTTTGTTTCTATTGGAAATACAGGTCTTTATTGCTTTGAGATCAACCATACATTTTGTTCATAAATGCAATAAAATTAATAAAGGTCTATCCTGGTCTAATACGGTATGACAGCACAGCTCGATTCTCCATAGATTATTTCCTGGAAAGAACATGAAAATATACTTTATGACACTTAAAGTTAGTGTTTCTTCCCTGAGTTTTGCTGAAAATGACCGTTTAAGGATAACAACAGTTCTATAACTGCATTTACTATCTCATCTTGTAATTAAAACAAAGAATCTCATTTCATGCTAAGACAACAGTCAGCATGTATGTCGTAATCATCGTTAACTCAAAAGCAACAGATTTTTTAGTTGACCTGAAATTAAATTATAATGAATTCCAACGAAACTGACGGGCACAAAAATCTTTTTTTGAAGTCTCACAATGCCATATTAATACAATACATTACTTAAATAACATACAAGTATTCATAAGGTAAGTTGTCATTTCCGTAAGTATATGAAGTCAAATTATAAAACATTTATAAATCCATCGTTTGCTTCACTTGGTGTGTTTGTTTGATTCTTCCCATTGATTTTTGGGACTGCAACTGGTCAGTCTCTTAGTGGCATAAGTGCATACTGTGCGTATTGCCTCGATATTGCCTTAATTCACAAGCACTATAAGCAAACATGGACAGTGACTAGGCATTGGAATCCAGGATGCGCGTTTCGTCCCATTTGGGACTCGTCAGCTGGATGTACCTACATCTCAGAGTTGATGTTCACTCTGAGACTCAAACCCAGTACCTTTCGCTTCAAACGCCATCTCATTATCCACTTAGCTACTGAGTCCTGATAGCCACTTACTTGTGCAATGAGGTGAAGTTTGAATTCATTTAGTATTGTTTGTTTGAATCTTTCCAATAGGACGAAACGCGCATTCTGGATTCCACTGCTAGCCACTGTCTATCTTTGCCTATCGTTTACTTGTTAACAAAAAAAAAAACTATAAACTTATAGATATCAAAACCAAGGTTAGACTTAATGGTTTTAAATAAATTGAGTATTGAGTTGATAGTTAATGGTAAATATCCTTTTTGTTATAACCCAATGAGTAAAAAAGTTATATTTCTAACTTTTCATGACTTAATGTAAGCCTCTTCTTTACAGTAAATAAATGAAAAAATTCTAAGAATTCGCTAAAACTAAAATTCAGTTTAAATTAAATTTCATTTAATGACAATGGTGTTATGTAATAAAGATCTTGAAAGGTATTTATGAAATGATTACATAACAAAACAGTTTAGATACCATCAAAGTTACTAAGTAAAATAGTGTAAAAAGAATAAATAGATAAAATGAAATTGTAAAATAAACTGTTGAATGATATTTGAACAACCTAAAATGCAATAGAATAATGGCAGAAATTTACAAGAAATTGTTTAATAGGAAATATGTTAGTATAATTTTTTCCCATTGGCCTTCTTCTATTGTAAATGATGAGGGGGGAATAAGTTGTTTTAAAATAAATGGTTGAAGAATTTAAATATGATTTATAAGTTATAAATTGTAATGAATGAAAACTTGATGAGAACAATCAATTTCTCTGAAGAAGTGGCTTATTCTAAGTCACGATACATCGGAAAATTTAATTTTTCTACTCATCGAGATATTACAAATATATTATTTATTTATAATCAATTTATTGTTTAATACAAAATGATAGACTTCTTTCTTAAACAAACAATACTGAATGAATTTAAACTTCACCCCATCGCACAAACAAGTGGCTATCAAGACTCAGTGGCCGAGTGGATAACGCGATGGCGTTTGAAGCGAAAGGTACTGGGTTCGAGTCCCAGAGTGAACATCAACTCTGAGATGCAGGTACATCCAGCTGACGAGTCCCAAATAGGACGAAACGCACGTCAAACTGGATTTCACTGCTAGCCACTATCCATCTCTGCTTACCATGCTTGTGAATTAAGGCAATATTGAGGCAATACGCACAGTATGCACTTATGCCACTAAGAGACTGACCAGTTACAGTCCTAACAAATCGATGGGAAGATTCAAACAAACAATACTGAATGAATTCTTTCTTAAAATATGAAGACCATACATTAAATACTTCATTTGTAAATCCTCCATCAATTTTTCTTTGAATCGTTCTTGATGTTAAAAATTTTTGATTCCTTTACGTTTTTCTATCTGTTTTCTTCAATACAATATTCATAACTTTCTGCTGACAGCTATATCATTTCTGGTTGGTTTATATACTACTTATATCTGCCGACATAAGTAGCATACACCACGACAGTACCAAATATACCATTATTTTCATGTAGCATTTATGTATGGTTGTACAGTTTAAATCCTTTAATACTACATAGAGAACTTTGAGAATTTTTGAAAAACGCTATTATTTTATAGTTGAATACAAATTAGACACTGTACTGCATGAGTTTAATGAACAGAAAATATTATGAATCTAAGACACACTAGTGACCGATAGCAGTTGTGATACAAATCCAATAATAATTAAAGAAGTCAATCATCTACTTTTTTAAATCAGTAGAGTTGTGAATGTTCTGAAATTAATTAAAAGTGATGTAACGAGTGTTCACTGCTGATAATTTTTTAAATAAAGTGAAACCACCTTTTACAGTTTTCTCGACATAAATTCTTTCTAGTAGATATCCATATACTGTTAGATCATAATATAAGTCCTCTAAAAAATTTATTCAAATCTCCAGACAACTTCATTTTATATTGTTTGTTTGAATCTTCTCATTGATATTAAGGACTGTAACTGATCAGTCTCATGTTAGCATGCATACATCCTGTGCGGATTGTCTCAATATTACCTTATGTCACGAATATTATAATCAGAGATGGATGTTGACTAGCAGTGGAATCAAGGACACACATTTCGTCCTATGCCAATAAGAGATTGATCAATTCAGTTCTAAATATCAATGGGAAGATTCGAACAACCAATACAAAAATGAATTCAAACTTCACCCGATTTCACAAGCTTGTAGTTATCAGGACTCAGTAACTAAGTGGATTACATGATGACATTTGAAGTGAACAATACTGAGTTTGAGTCCGTGTATGAACATCAACTCTGTGATATCAGTACATCCATCAAAGCAGTCCCAGATAGGATGAAATGTACGTCATTGATTCCATTGCTAACCACCATACGTCTTTGCTTATAATGCTCCAGACAACTGCTTATTACCACAACACACAGTACTTTGACATTAAAAAGGAATTGGCGCGATCCTATTTTTCATGTAATCAAAATAAATTACTCTTATATTAGTTAGTATCTCTCTGATTACTTTAGTTAGGACAAACACAAATACGCATCAAAATTTCATGAACTAATAACACTGGATGAAATCTCATATTAGCTATTTCATTATTGTTCTTCTCATGAGAAGAACTATATAATATCGAAAAAT
>NW_017386158.1:3977-59848 GCF_000237925.1 Schistosoma mansoni
CCTGAATTTCTAGTTGTAATATGTAAAATCTGTTTACCACAATTAGTATATTACAGTCTTACCATATAAACAGAAAAAAGCACAATAAAGTTAACAGCAGAAGTAACAATTTTTCACATTTGCATGTTGCTCATTAATATTTCATTGCATAGTAACAATGTCAATCATGTGAACGATTAATGTCTTTAACTATTGATAGATAATCAACAATAATAGTCATAGTTACAGCTAATCATTACGTAATAAGTGACCATAATGAAATGACGAAAAAACACTGTTTATATTTAAACTCGTATTACATTTTGGGCGGTTAATTAATTAGAAAATGGGTAATCATTGTTATAGAGTCTCAAACTAGTGTTTCCTCATCTTTTTTTAAAAACATGATTGTATGAACTAAGTATATTCTTTTCAGTAATTTCTCATCAGATTCTACAATTATAAACCCAATACAGTGAAATGAGGTCACTATATGATGATGTAATTACACTTCCAGCTGATACAGCCCATAATCAAATATTAAATTGTAGAACTACAAACATAACACGTACTAAATCGAATGCAAGGGGATCAAGTGTAATAAGAATGAAAAATGTAATCAGCAAACATAGATATATATACTTTCTGGCTTCATGTTATACTTGAAGCCTAACAACAGTCACGAATCATTTGCTTGATAATTATTACTGTAAATTTTCTCATGAATTATGTTATATCCAAGTAAATCTGTTGTATTATTCATCAGGACTTGAATGTAAATTCAAAGAAGTTGATTTCCTATAAACCATTTCTGTTCATCTGAATTCATTCAACAATCATAAAATTGCTCTTAATATAATACTCTAAGAAACGCCTTAGTCAGAACCAATGATACGATCCCTTTCACTTCCATACAAAATTGTTTATACATATTAAGTTCTTTGAAACGTGATGCGTTCTTCCCGTGTGATCTCTACTTATGTCAAGTAACACTTAAGTTACACAAATAGATCTCCTAATTATCCTGTGGAATCGTCGCATTTACAAATTAGTAATAACAGTATTTTCAATAATCAATAAATTGATATTGAAAATATCAGAATAATTCAAAAACGACTTCTCCAACTATAAAGAGAGGCGAATGGCCGAAGCGTTTCACATAATGGTAAATCCTTCTGCCCTCAATAGGAAAGAAGGTCTGAATATTCATTCACCCTGGACTGTTTACCTAACTAACCACATTGTAATTTAGAATAACATATATGAGCGAACAAAATGGTTTTCGATTAGATCCTCAACATGCTTTACTCTAATATACGATAATATTTATAGGTATACACAAAATCATTAAATCAATCTAGGCAGTTTATCAGTTATTGATAACAGTGAGAGAGATTACATGAATAAACATAATAATAAGAAACGTACGGATTGATAGTGTGATGACAGATTTACTAGTTATGATAAGAACAAAAAAGGCCTGAACCAATGTGTGAACGAACATGTTGTCATTAATAACACATTATAGACAAAATGATGGAATAGCTTTAGGTTCATTTCCAGGTTCTATCCTTGCTGGTTTTTTGCTCGCGAAACTAGAAAACGGACCTCTCAAAAGAGTTATAGGTAAGCTTGACTTTTGCTGCCATTACATTGATGATACTTTTATTATTGTCGATCAGAACATTGAAAAAGAAGAACTCTTAGAACTACTTAACAGTAAACATAGAGCAATCAAATTAACGTATAAAGAGGAACTCCATGATAGACTACATATCCTTGATGTTTTGTTAAACAGAAAAGAAAGTAAATCTATCAGTAGAAGTGCGTATAGGAAAAGTTTTTCAGCAAGCCAGCACACTTACTTCTTAAGCTTTATACCCCTTCACTATAAGAGAAACTTAGTCAACTGTCTGGCAAATATAGCTAGGAAGATATGCTCAGTCAATACAATTAACAAGGAGTTAGAGCTCATACATAATATGTTGATTGAAAGGGGTTATCCACAAGCTTTTCTGAAGAAACATCTGTGTTTAACAAACAAGAAAATAGCGATATCAACAGCTAGTAAGGAACCTCTCTTCCTGAAACTGCAATTCAAAGGAGATGTAGCTGGTGATGTACTACGTGATAGACTGACTAGAGCAGTGAAGAGAATGTTTAATGCAGCCAACCTCTGTCTATCATGCCTGACCCAATCTATGGTGATTCCTCAAATAAAGGATAAGTTACCTGGTTATGCCACTTCTATATGTATCTTTGAATTCAGCTTCTCCTGTGGAGAAAGCTATATTGGGCGCACAACCCGACAACTGAGTCAATGAGTTAGTGAACACCTCCTTTCATGGTTAGGAAAAGGTACTGTCAATACAATACGCTATTCCGTTCTATCACACTTGACCAATACTGGTTATGTAGTAGATAGAAATAGTTCATTTGAAGTTATTTATCATATTCCTACTAGTTTCCCTCAAGGGGTTTGGTCTCATCCCTTACACATAGAAGAAGCAATAGGGATTGGAGCTAACAATCCAAGTCTTTGTGTTCATAAGAAATTTGTAACACCTTTATCTCTCCCTTGACCTTAATAAATAATTTTATTTATCTATTTATTTATTCCCTATACTCCTCCTTCGTTTATTTTTCTTCAACCCCTCCAACACCTTTCTTTTCTCGAGCATGCACTTCACAGTCCACATTAAACACTTCTTATTACGCAATCTTATAATATTTGTGAAGGTTATTTCAGTGTCCATATTTTTTTAATCATTGACCTATTTCCTATAACGAAACATTGATTCAAATCTTTCGTTCTTTTTCATAGTTGAAATCATGAGTCAATTGAAGCTAGACCACCATGGAAAACCTGGAAGCACTAGACGGGCGTTTCGTCCTATTATGGGACTCCTCAGTAGTGCGCATCCACGATCCCGCCTAGCGGGATTCGAACACAGGACCTACTAGGTTCACGCCAGAACATTTGTTCTTATCACAACTAGTACACCTGTCATCACACTACCAATTTGTACCTTCACTTATTATGTTTAGTTATGTAATCTATTCCACTGTTATCAATAACTGATAAACTGCCTAGATTGATTTAATGATTTTGTGTATACCTATAAATATTATCGTAAATTAGAGTAAAGCATGTTGAGGATCTAATCGAAAACCATTTTGTTCACTTTTATATGTTGTTCTTAACCATATTTGACCTTATTTAATTCCACACAATCTACACACACACACACACACTCAATTTCGACCTCACTACTTCATATTACAAGTGCATACATTTTTCCATACCCACATTCTGACGCACAATTTAATACAATGACAGGTCATCCAAATTCACCTTGACCAAGAATAACTTCACATTGACATTTTTATGATTTTTATTGTACTAAAAATATTTTACATTGTTTCCTTTGTACTATTTAAACTTGTGATAATTTAATACGGTTATTTATTTGGACTAAAGAAGTGGCTAATATTAAGTGACGAAACGTCAGAAATATTATTTTTCTACAAAAAAAATACATATTGTAGTGAACAGAACACGACTGGGGACAATCGAATGTTAAGGGCTCTGGCTCGAGACTGGTAGGTCCTGGGTTCGAATCTCGCTCGTGAGGCGGGATCGTGGATGCTCACTGCTTAGGGGTCCCATTATAGGACGAAACGGCGGTCCAGTGCTTCCAGGTTTTCCATGGTGGTCTAGCTTCAATCGACTCATGATTTCAACTTTTAAAAATACTGAGATCTCCACAAAACCCCTTCTGACGATTGAATGTATTTAGACACAAATTACAGACTATCTTACTAAATTCTGATAACCATACAGCTAACAGTTAATTTGAAAAATAACAACCAGTTGTCTCAATCTTAACTATTCCTTCTATAAATATCAATCCATCTTCTCTAATTTCATTGTTCATGCATTTTCCTACCAATCGCGCTTCATTTCAGTTCTTTCCTTATCGGTCTTCTGCCAAAATACATCCTATGTCTGACCATCACCATATACTACTTATATGGATATAAGTAGACTACACTACAATATTATTAAATTTTTACCTAATACTCAATTTATTTGAAACTATCAAATCCAACTATGGCATTGAGACTTAACTAGCTGTCTTCTCAAAATTATTTATTTTATTATTAGCTCTATTCAATATTATATTTTTGGTATAGTATAGAATTCTCAGCATAAAGTATTTCAACAAGCTTCTGTTTCATACTTCTTGGTCGATCTTGACGTAAAATATTGAGTGATCGCCAGTTAGAAGTGAGCAGTCCAGTCAATCGAAATCTAAGTAATGTACATTCTTTTCGCTGAATATTGCCAGTAACCAAGATATCTCTGAATGGTCATTTTATAACTTGTACAGCGAACGCTTGTACAAATTTCAGAAACGCACTTGAATAGGTCATGTGATTAACAGCCATAATGTTGTATTAGATAACTTTTTGAAATATCTAGATGGCGGGAACAGGTAGCCTAGACGTTCAAGTAGGCCGCCAATGGTCTAACAGTATAGACAATATATTGTTGCTACATATCTAAATTTAATTACTGAACCCTTATATTCCACTTAATCTTGAAGACTACACTAAAATATTTCTTACAACATTATGTGCATCATTATTTTATTTCATCTGACATATACTGATCCTGTATGGAGACGATTTATTGTATTTATTCAAAGTGAGTCACTTGCAAAAAACATCTGCCTAGTCTACATTCACTAATCCAAAATACAGCAATACTGTGGTGTGTGCTAATGACGTCGATAGATAGTAGTAGTAGTAGTATGTATCATCAATCAAAATTGAAATGTCTGGTGGCATAAGATCAAAAAGATCGAAGGAAAGAGAACGAGAACAGTGAATGATTGATGTAGAAACGAAAGAACAATGAAGTCTGCGATGATTGACTGATATTTACTGTATGGTTCTCAGATTTTACGAAGATATACTGTAATTTTGTGATCCAATACATTCGTTTGTCCTCATTTATGTTCTCGTCCACTTCAATACCATATTTATCCCGATAAATATGCATATCTAACACGATCGATTATCTAAGTAGATCAGGAATAGTGTCACTGATTTTTATCATAATCAAATGTTACTATTTTACTGACTGTAATGAATAAAACTCAAATAGTCAGAGAGAAAGAGTATTTTAAAAGTTCAGTAATCAATGTCTGTTATGAATATCACAAGTTTTTGCACAAGTTCCCTGACTTATTTCCAAATTCTGTGAAATTAAATGAGAATGATTCTTACCACTGATGTTTAGGGCTCAAATTGATCAGTCTCTTATTGATATATATTCACCCTGTACGGATTGCTTGAATATTGCATTAAATCACAAGCATTATAAGCATAGATGGATGGTGGCTAGCAATAGGATGTAGAATCCGCACTTCATCTCATTGTTGGCTCGACAGATGGACGTACAGACATCACAGAGTTGATGTTCACTCTGGGACTCAAAACCAGTACTGTTCGCTTCAAATGACATCATGTTATCCATTTAGCTTGTGAGCCTAGATAGCCACTGTCTTGTGTAATGGGCTGAATTTAAATTCATTTTAAGACTGGCTGTTTGAATATTTTCATTGATGTTTAACACTGCAATGGATCAGTTTCTTACTGACACATATGTACCCTGTGTGAATTGCCTCGGCATTGCCTTTAAGTCACAAGCACTATAAGCAGCTGACGAGTCCAAAACTAGGACAAAACGAGCGTCCTGGATTACACTGCTAGCTATCATCCACCTCTGCATATTATAATTGTCAAATAACGTAACATCAACATTACTAACTTAAGCTGTGAAAGTAGGAATATTATTGAACATTGATAGTATTTATCAAACATTATAGTCTATTATTCAAATAAAATGTTTTCTGTTTAAGGGGAAAAAAACCCAACTTGTTTTTTGTTTAATTTTTTTTTGGTTTATGAGGTAAGATATAAATATTCAAATTTACATAAACATAAACTTCACCCAAACTTCACCCCATTGCACAAGCAAGTGGCTATCAGGACTCAGTAACTGAGTAGATAACACAATGGCGTTTGAAGCGAAAGGTACTGGGTTCGAGTTCCGGAGCGAACATCAACTCTGAGATGTAGGTACATCCAGCAGACGAGTCCCAAATAGGACGAAACGCGCATCCTGGATTCCACTGCTAGCTACTATCTATCTTTGCTTGTAATGCTCGTGAATTAAGGCGATATTGAGGCAATACACACAGTATGCACATATGCCAATAAGAGACTGATCAATTGCAGTCCTAAACATCAATGGGAAGATTCAAACAAACAATACTTAGTGAATTCATAAACAAGTGAATTGAAGCATTTTGAAGAAATAAAAATTAAAGAAAAGATAAAACTATGAATCAATCACATTGTATCATGTGAATTATTGCTTTATATTATTTATATGTTTTAGGTAGTGACTAAATTATTTTCATACATTTTGATTGATTGTGATTATTACTTAAAAGACTTTATTTCACTTGGAATCCCGAAGAGAAGCGGAAAAGAGGAAGGCCAAAGAACACATTACGTTGGGAAATAGAAGCAGATATGAAAAGGATGAATAGCAACTGGAAAGAACTGGAAATGATTTCCCAGGACATGTTTGGATGGAGAATTCTGGTGGGCGGCCTATACTCCTCCACGAGGGGTGACAGGCGTAAGTAAGTAAGTAATGTACACTTATTTGATTATACAGACTTTATCAGACTAATAATTGCGGTTCCGATCAAATACTAGTTTATTCGTCTATTATAAAGCAGATCGAAATTAATTGATGTTATCAGGATAGAAGATATTTTCCCTTCACTTCTGTTATCAATCTTTTATAGATCTTTTATAGATCTGTGAGGATGGTCCACAGGTGTTAAGTCGGCTTCCAGAGAACTCTAACAGAGCCTCCAGAGGCTCATAAAGAGCCCCAACCAATCAGCGATTAATTAGAAGTTGTGTGAAGTTATGCTACTAAAATAACGAGATCCTGATTGGCTGATTAACACACTGCTACTATGTAAACTCAAGGTCTCTTAATTACTATAAAATCCCTGTATTTTCTGTACATAAATGAACCTTGCTGTAAAGTGTTTTCTCTCATACTCGAGTCTTCTCCCTGGTGTTCAAGTCGCTGAGTAGTTCTAGCCTGGGGTTATCAGAATAGCATAGGATCTGAATATAGCGTTCAACTTACAGACGTATCAAGATCAAAATTATACCACTATTAATATTAATGTCACATCACCCTCACAATTTCACAATACCAAACTTAATATCTCATTTATCTTTTCGGTATAGAAATATGTTCTCATATCATGTTTCTATGGAATTATTATAACCATCTCACTAGTGTTTATTTACAATAATGAATGGTCAAGATTTTCATTCTATCTTCCTAAAACATTTGAATTTCATGTTTATTTCTGTTCACAAAAATTGGGGGGGGGTTAGCTACTATTTCAATGGAACAGAATTATTTTCTGAGTTTTGTCGACTATCTAAATAAGTATCATACTTTTTCAATTCATAGTTACTAATAATATTATTATAACTCTACCTTTTACAATCTAAACAATCAATAAATCATACTTAGTGATTAACGCCTTAGGTGATCTAAACACTGATTAAATAATAAAGATCATTTTACCGACAAAATCAAATACTGATTACCTAGGAATTTTGAAGTTATGTAAATCAATAATCCTTGATATGATATCATTGAAATATTTTAAAATTGTACACTTTAGAGAAGGAAAATGTATAATCAAATCAGTCAATGGATAGTTTTAATATAAAGATGTTTTTTCCTTTCAAGTAAACATTTAGATAATAACAAAGTAACATGTTCTACTACCTAAGATACATTCAATGTAGAATTTGATAAAGTGAGTGTCCTCATAAACTTTTTCATCTGAGTTGTCGAAGATTTATTTGAAACAGAAGGGGGTTTGTGGAGATTACAGTATTTTCATTGTTGAAATCATGAGTCAATTGAAGCTAGACCATAATGGAAAACCTGGAAACACTGGACGACAGTTTCATCCTATTGTGGGACTCCTCAGCAGTGCACATCCACGATCCCGCCTCACGAGCGAGATTCGGACCCAGGACCTCCCAGTCTCGCGCGCGAGCACTTAACCAATAGACCACTGAGCTGGCATCCAACAGTGTTAATGCTCAAACTTCGTGGATTGGTTGAAGTTTCCATGGTGGTCTAGCTTCAATTGACTCATGATTTCAACTATTTATTCGAAAGTTATGAGAATGATATTAAAGTTTTACAGAATGTTCGAAAAGGGTTTTGTGGAGATAGTCTAATTTTCATAACTAGAAAATCTTTATGAACCAAGAAACACTGAATAGGAGTTGTTCTTAGTAATCAAACTCACAACTCTCAAACTGCATGGAGTACTCAGTACTTTCAGGTAACCTAGGTGGGATGTAATAAATTATATTTTCAACTTCAGTCGATCCTCTTCATTGAGTGAATAGCATTCATTGCCATCCATAATAAATCTCACTTCTATCATGGTTGAACTCCAATGGTCACAAATTCTTAATTGTACTTTATGAATTATTTTTACAATTAGTAATTAACAGATCCAAAAGGGTCCCGAGCCAGAATAGTACGCCTTTCAAATCATAGCTTGTTTTCAGTGGTTGTCCAGATAAAATCATTTTGTTATGTAAATCATATTTTCAATGTATTTTACTAGTCAATTCTTACCACAAACAATAACGGCAACGATTTTATTGAAACAACTATTACATTCTGTTTAACTAAATAAAGATATTTTGTTACTAAGACCTGGTAGCGTGATTATTCACAGACTGAAAATGATCAGGCTATTTTGATATATGAGAATCCTGTATCGACTCTCTTGATATTACCCTAGATCACAAATATTTTAACCAAATATGAATGTTGGCTAACTGTGGAAGTCAGGAAGCATGTTTCGTCCAACTTGGGACTCATCAGCTGCATTTACCTAAATTCCACAGTTAGTGTCCAACACGCGACTGATCAATTGGAGTGTTAAACATCAATGAAAATATTCAAATAGCCAATCTTAAAATGAATTCAAATTCAGCTCATTGCATAGGTCAATGGCTATCTAGACATTTTCAAAATCCCCATTATTAGAAATCCATAACACATAAACAAAGAGATGAACTTTTTAAATCGTCTAATGAACTGAAACGTTTAATCAAATGGAAAAGTAAAACACAATCGAATCAAAATAATGACGTATATATTCATCATTCATGATGATAGAACCACGAGTGTATTGAGACCCTCAATTATTTACATATGAAGTTAACTTCGTAACAAACAGAGCTAATCATTATGTACCAACTGAAATATCCCTTTAATCACCATCGTTAGGGAATTCATTGGACTACAGAGAATGACAAGAATAATATTCAGTCACATTAAATGATTGAATACTTTCATTAAAGAGTGTCAGGATAAAATTAGATGACCGTTTTTAAGCAAAATCTACTTCAGTTTACTATAAATATAAACGTTTCATTAAGGTAATATGTGAATACTGGTTTATTTAGTATAGTAAAGAAAAACTGATCTAGCTTTTAGACTTATTCACAGTAGTTGTAAATCTTTTTAGTCATATTATTGAGAAAACAGCATTGAGCACTACTGTTCATTAGGTGAGATTCTTTGAAATCCTTATGAAATTCCTATACTCATCAAAACTTTAATCAGTTAAGGTTTAACCCTTCAGTCTTAAATTCTACATTAATATTGTACATGATATAAATGATACTTTTGAAAACCGAAGTATAATCAATTGCTAAACACTTGCTTTGATACCTAATATTTTTTTACTGGTAAGAAAGAACTTCACAATTGATTGATCACTAGGTGGTGATCAATGCCATGCGTGTCAAGTTCTTCTTAGTGCTGATCGAATGCTATCGATATATGAAAGAACTTCAGAACTTCTCTGTACCACTTTTTTTAATATTTCAGAATTTGCCGGTTGTTTTCAGTGGTTTAAAATTTTCAGTAAAAGATTATTCTTAATTAAGTTAATTATAATTTCTACAAAATGAGTAATAATTATCAACGAATTCAAATACACACCTTCCCCTACGAATGTTGTAAAGCATTAAATGTATAATGGTACAGTATTGTATCATGTGTTTCACCGGTATTATTGAAGTTACTCTCATGTTTAAGTGATTTTTATTCAAAAACAAAAAAAGCAGTGCTTTTGTTTTTCTATCCAGTCATTACATCATCCATCATAAAATAGTTACACATGATACTAATAACAATAATAATTTTCAATAAGCTGAAAAAATATCAATCGACAGATTTCGACAGATTTCTAAACGAATTATAACTAACTAACTAACTTACTTACTTACTTACTTACGCCTGTTACTCCCAATGGAGCATAGGCCGCCGACCAGTATGCTCCAACCCACTCTGTCCTGGGCTTTCTTTTCTAGTTCTATCAAATTTTTGTTCATTCTTCTCATGTCTGTCTCCATTTCTTGGCGTAATGTGTTCTTTGATCTTCCTCTTTTCCTTTGGCCTTCAGGACTCCATGTGAGGGCTTGTCGTGTGACGCAGTTGGGTGATTTCCTCAATGTCTGTCCTATCCACTTCCAGCACTTCTTCCTGATTTCTTTCTTCGATGAAATCTGGTTTGTTTTCTCCCACAGTAACTTGTTGCTGATAGTGTCTGGCCAACGGATCCGAAGTATTTTGCGTAGGCAACTGTTAATAAACACTTGTATCTTCTGGATGATGGCTTTCGTAGTTCTCCAGGATTCCGCCTCATACAGTAGAACTGTCTTGACATTTGTATTGAAAATTCTGATCTTGGTGTTGGTTGACAATTGTTTTGAGTTCCAGATGTTCCTCAGTTGTAAATATGCTGCTCTTGCTTTGTCAACTCGCGCCCTCACATCTGCATCAGATCCACCGTGTTCATTAATGATGCTGCCCAGATATGTAAAGGTTTCCACATCCTCCAAAGCTTCTCCGTCAAGTGTAATTTGATTGGTGCATGTTGTGTTGTATCGGATAATCTTTCTTTTCCCTTTGTGTATATTGAAACCTACTGCTGCTGAGGCTACTGCTACACTGGTTGTCATCTCCTGCATTTGTTGTTGCGTTTGTGATAGAAGAGCCAGATCATCTGAAAAGTCTAAATCGTCCAGCTGCATCCTAGCTGTCCACTGTATCCTGTGCTTCCCTCCAGATGTTGATGTCTCCATGATCCATTTGATCACCAGGAGAACTCCGCCTGTAGCTCCTCTGGTGACTACTGCCCGTCCCAAGCCCGGATAAAGGAGAAGGGTAGGGCATGAGGTCGGCGACCCCATCCTGTAGAAAACCAACTCGTCAAAAAAACGCTAACCAGAAAAAAATTACAACTAAAGTAAAACTTAATATTCAAGATCTTTTTCTTGATTACATCATAAGTGTAAACTACCGAACAGTATATTTGCTATTTTAATCTGAAAAAAGAATCACAATCACTACTCTATCTCCAAAAAAAATCAATAAAATTGTGACATTTATATATTGAAAGTGTTGTTCACATAGAAACGATATAATTTACAAAAAAGAAAGAAACAAGATAAGAATATTATAGAATAAACATACAAGCAATGTATTATAGAAGGCAAGACAAAACCAAAGAAACAATGTACTATACTTCTCTCATCTTTTTGTTTAGTTTACTTATATATAAAATGTAAAGAAAAAAGAAAGAGGGGTAAATTCATTCATCTTTCCGATTTACTTTTATTGATAAATGGTTTATATATTTTAGAAGAAGTAACTAAGTAATAGAGATTGTTGAGATTATACCATAATCATATGTATATCTATTCTTTTATGATAGAAATAACTTAAACTATAAATATTGACATATTTCTTCCTTTTCGTTTTTTGTTTTTTTTTGTCTCTAAGACTACTATTTGTCTATGGTCAGATTGATTATTCTAAAGTGATGTATAACTTTTTTGGGTGTATTTATTCATGTAAACTTATTGCTTTGAATGATAAGTTTCAACAAAAAAAAACACAAACAAAACAATGAATTCATTTGGTATTGTTTGTTTGAATCTTCCTATTGATTTTAAAGATTGCAATTGATCAGTCACTTATTGGCATATGTGCAAACTGTGAGTATTGCCTCGACGATATTGCTTTAATTCACAAGCATTATATGTAAAGATGGCCAGTGGCCAGGATGGGCGTTTCGTCCCCATTGCACAAGCAAGTGGTTATCAGGACTCGGTAGCTGAGTGGATAACGCGGTAGCGTTTGAAGCAAAACGTATTGGGCTTGAGTCTCAGAGCGAACATCAACTCTGAGATGCAGGTACATTCATCTGATGAGTCCCAAATAGGACAAAACGCGTGTCCTGGATTCCACTGCTAGCCATTGTTCATCTTTGCTTACAAACAAACAATATTTCATTATATTTTATGAGGAGTGTCAGTTTATGAAAACAGATTAAAATGCCTAAACTAACTAGAATGATACTAGATTAATAAAAACCAATAATTGTAAAATTTTCCTTTATTTGTATTGATCTTTTAAATATTCTATTTGATGTTTAAAACTGAAAATGATCAGGCTATTTTGATACATGTGCATCCTCTATCGACTCTCTTGATATTACCTTACGTCACAAGTATTTTAACCAAAGATGGATATTCGCTGACTGTGGGATCCAGAAAGCATATTTCGTCCAACTTGGGACTCATCAGCTGCATTTACCTAAATCCCACAGTTGTTGTTCAACACGGGAATGATCAATTGGAGTGTTAAACATCAATGAAACTATTCAAACAGCCAAAAAATAGAATGAATTTAAATTCAGCCCACTACACAAGACAGTGGCTATCTAGACTCACAAGTTAAATGGATAATATGATGTCGTTTGAAGCGAACAGTACTGGTTTTGAATCCCAGAATGAACTTCAATTCTATGATGTCTATACATCCATCTGGAGAGCCCAAACTAGGACGAAATATGAGTTCTGCATTCTATTGCTAGCCACCATCCATATCTGTTTATAATGAGAGCCCTTCTGTTCAAAATTCAAAGTTATGTACACTTCAGTAGTTCAGTTTTGTTTATCATTACGTTTCTCTCAAATATTTCAATTTCCAACTCCTCGTCAAGTATTATACTTTGTAAATTTCTTTCTTATAAAATCTTTATAATGTTAAATATGATATCCAAATAATAATGTAATACGTAGTATGACTTACATTTTGATGACATATGGTCAATGGTGATACAGCTGTTAAATAAATAAAATCTATCAGTTATAATACTTACTATTAACTATTAATTTCCTTTTATTATTCAATGGGACACTTGGAGATGTAAAACACTATGGTATTTATTTTGAAACTCCTAATGACAAGTAAGGTGTCATGAGATCTGGAATTTGTATTGTACGGAAATCTTACTTACTAGACTAGACTGTTTTGATACTTGACTCGAAAAATCAATATATTTCAACAAAAGACTGGAATTTCTGTGACAATGTCAATAATGAATATCATGTTGTCCATGATAATATCAATTATCCGTAATGTCTTGGTAAAACTGAAACTGAATACATTCAGATAAACCTTTAGGAAAATCTTAAACAATATGTCTAATTAAATTCAATAACATATTATATTGTCCACACCATATAAAAGTGTAAACGACCATAATGCTTTAAATTTCTGCATTATGGGTCTCTAGATTTTAAGTTGTAGAGTTCACAAGATTTAGTTGCTAAGTCTTACAACAAAAGCAGCAAACCCTTTAAAAAAAACCTAAAGTTACTTATCATAGCACATTTTAGGGAAAATCAGCTCCATGATGATAGTAACAACAGTTTATCAAGACAGATTATTAATCTGTACTTATTTAGTTACCTAAGAAAAAAACTAGATGTCTTCTAATGAAAAATATCAGTTTACTAATTTCATAAACTTCAGTTGATATTAGTAACGACAAAATTAATTAAAAGTTGTATATAAAAATCAAATTTCTGTCAGTGATGTTTAGATTTTATCCATGAATTTATATAGTAAGCAATCCAGACTGATTCTAATGAATATTAAACGTTCTTATAATGAAAAGCTTCCTCATAACTGATTAATCCTAGCATAGTTTCTTACATAAGAAGATAATTTCTAAGAGGATGACGTAAGAACTTACAAGAAATAAAGAAATTCGAATAAAATTCATGAAGACGGTTCTTTTTCAACTAAGAGTTAATCAAATGATCAACGTTATAGTCCAATAAAAACATATAAGACTTTCTGATAGTAAGTTAGTAGAAGTGTTGAGTTTATGGGATTTCCAGTTCAACCTTACATTGATTCAGAATATGCAATTCATCTCAGTTAATCTACGGATTATATCTAACACCTTGTCCATTTAAGTCAATAATACAGTTAGTCATTTAACATTGAATTTAGTATCTCAACATGCTTACATTTCGGACTTTTTCACAAGAAATTACTGCTATATCCCGATGAGAATAATAAATGGTAACTGTTGGAATCTATTTCTAAACTAGTACTATACATATATTTCCTATTGTACAATTGCCAAGTAACTTAACGATTCATATTCGTGTTCCTCTCATTATAAGCTTTATTTTGACTTATAAACTATTATTATATGATTTACCGTTCTCGAGTTATGTCCAGTCTATCAATTATTACCTCCCACATTCACAGCCACTTTTGGTTATATCTTGTACAAATGTTATTTTCTATTTTATGGTGTAAAGTGGTCTATTTGGTTTGTATATAAACCCAATATGTTTGAAATACATGATTCATATAGCGGAGGCTGAGATTGGTATTCTGGACTTAACAGGCAGGGCTAGGCGTGAACAAGGACCGATAAATACTCTAGACTGCTCGTACGGGTTTCATGCGTCAATCTTATTTTTTTCTACTGGAATGATCAATCATACTATAACTTAGATTTGAATTGAACTATCATTGGTTTAAGATTTACCAGATTGAATTAATTTAACTTATTAAGCCTAAGTTTCACCGTGACACTGTTTAGAATATCAATGGAAGTTTAGAAATTGAATCATTTAGCACAAAGAAAGCAACTTGATGTGTTTACTATAACCTAAGTCAGTATGTAAGTGAGATTGATGATCAACTAATGTGGAACTAAACTCTGTTCTTATGATTTTTTTAAAAATGAATCTACGAAAATACAAACCTGAATATCTTTCAAATATTTAAATACAATATCAATGAAAACTCAGTTTATATTGGAAGGGACGGCCTGCTTGAATATCTGGGCTACCTATTCCTGCAATCTAGATATTTCAACAAGCTATCTAATTTTCAGAAGGGTTTTTCGGGGAGATTTTAGTAATTTTATATAGTTGAGATCATGAGTCAGTTGAAGCTAAACCAGTGGAGCTAATCCATGTCAGGTAGAGACAGGTATCTACCTCAGTACAATGGAAGTTGGTCGCGCAATTTCGTGGATTAGTTGAAGTTAGACATTAACACCATGGATGCCGGCTCAGTGGTCTATCGGTTAAGTACTCTGGCGTGAGACTGGTAGGTCCTGGGTTCGAATCTCGCGAGTGCGAGATCGTGGGTGAGCATTGCTGAGAAGTCCAATAATAGGACGAAACGGCCGTCCAGTGTTTCCAGGTTTTCCATGGTGGTCTAGCTTCAATTGGCTCATGATCTCAACTATCTAATTTTGTTTGTTTTAATACAACATTATAACTATTAATCACATAACCTATTCAAGTGCGTTTCTGAAATTTGTACAAGCATTCACTGTAAATGTTACAAAATGCCTAATCACAGATATCGTGGTCACTGGCAATATGCAACGAAAAGAATGTACATTATTTAGATGTCGATTGACTGCACTGCTCACTTCTAATTGGTGATCACTCAATATTTATCGTCAAGATCGACGAAGAAGTAAGAAACGGAAACTTGTTGAAATACTTTGTGCTGAGAATTCTATATTATACCATAAATATAATATTGAATAAAACTAATAATAATAACATCAATAATAATTAAATATCATAATCATATAATAACACCATTATTCCTATATATTACTAATAATTACCATTTTCTCTGTGTTGCTATCCCAGTATTTCACTAGTGAATAGTCGTTAAGACACAATCCAATATGAATATTAAACAAAAAAAATAATTTAACATTCAATGTGATTTCCAATAAAATTTTTCTCTTTTCATATTCTTTATCATGAATAAGCAAGATATTAGATCATCATTTTATTGAGTTGCATAATTGGCCTTCCTTTCTCACTCTCTCTACTTTTTATTCTCAATGGTTTTAATGTATGTTTATGATAGATATGTCTATAGGTAAACAAAAAAAAATAAAGAAAAACTGATTTCTTCTATCAACTAATTTTTTCATTTGTGCTCTGCATAAGAAAAAAAAATTCCATAAACCAATTTTTAATTGATTACATAAAGTTGTTTATGTGTGCTAATGATAATCTAGGAGCTCAATGATACATGCTTTGTTTTCAATCTTTTTTTAAAGTACCTATTTACATATAGATATATATACTGACAATGGTAATACCATTTTATGTAGAAAAAGATTTACACTGATATATATATATATAGTAAAACAAAGAAATGATAATCTGTATCCATATAATAGGCAACTTTTAATTAAAGAATGAGCTAACGTTAATTCGTTACTGCATGTGTAAATTTTACTACTTTTATATAGATGAGATCATGAGTCGATTGAAGCTAGACTACCATGGAAAACCTGGAAGCACTGGACGGCCGTTTCGTCCTATTGTGGGACTCCTCAACAGTGTGCATTCACGATCCCGCCTCGCGAGATTCGAACCCAGGATCCACCAGTCTCACGCCAGAGCACTTAACCGATAGACCGATAGATGTTTAATAATACCATGGTGATCACATTTTAAACCTCATCTCAATTATACCTTCCTTTTTACTATTCATTATCAAAGATGAATTAAACTCTTCTATTCACTAATAACATTGTTATCCTGTTGACTAGAAGTGTTTCGTTCATTTTTTATGTTGTCTCTTGGTTAACTTCTCGATCTAAATGTTTCATAACTCATCTTAATCACCAACAAAATGTAGCGTCGACTCTGATTTAGAAAATACATGAAAATTTATCTTATACAGTAAACGAATTTATGATATCAATTTCAATGACAGATGTATTAAAAGAAGATTGAAAAACTAAATTGAGAAGATTATCAGTGATAAGGAAGATCCTAACATATTCAAAAACTAGTACTGAATCAATCCATGGAAAACACTTAAAATTTTCTTCAGGACTCAAAATGTCCTTCACTAATGATAAATGTTAAATACGATTCAATGTGTTGTTTTAAAAGACTTCAAACAATTTACCATTAAGCAATATATTGACTAACTACTAGTTGAAATGTTTAACTTACTACAACTGATTGAAGATACAATTTACTTTGTATAAGAACAACTATTTCTTGAAATGAATATCCTGAAATAATCCCAACTAAGATGGTGGTTGGAGGTGGTCAACAGGAAACCCTGGACCCGGGTTTCGTGCTACTTGGCACTCATCAGCAAGGTTTACCTGTAATCTTGAAGGAACTGGTGCTCCTTGACGGATTCGATTCCGTATCACTCAGCTTCATAGTCAGAGACGATACCACTGCACTAAGAAGGACTTGACATGCATGATGTTGATCACCACCCAATGGTCAATCAATTGTGATAATTCTAGACTATTACAAACCAGATATAATTTCCTATCCTTTTAACTAATTTAATTTTAGCTTTCCTTTAACGAAAGATGGCTTTTCTGGTTAGCCTTTTTTTAGCGAGTTAGTTTTCTACGGGATGGGGTCGCTAACTCCATGCCCAACCTTCCTCCTTTACCCGGGCTTGGGACCGGCAGTAGACCCCGGAGGAGTTACAGGCGAAGTTTTTAACAAAGGATAACTAAACATAAAAAAACCATCAGAAAGATTACTTACATGAATCCAAATTGTAATTCAATAAATAAGCATTGACTTGATAACTTCATGAAATGTACTTTAGACAATCGTACAAAATATATATTAGTACTCTAACTATGAATAGAATGCAATATGAAAGAGAATGAAGAAGCTGAACAATGATTATGTTACATTGTGCTATGTTCATCTGTCTAGTTTTCTTTTTTTTGTTTTACTCTTTTAAAATTTATTTTAACAAGTAAGAATACATGAATCAAAATAGAAAAGAAAAACCACTTTAGATACAATAGAAATCGATATTATTATGAGACAATTATGTTTGCAATTATAAAATAAACAAGATGAAACAAGTTTAACTTCGATAATAAACAAAAAAAAAGAAAAGTAAAATAGATAAGAATGAAAAGAAAAGAAAAATTTCTTAGGGGTTGATACAATACAAGATGCTTTATATACATAACCATATATATATAATTGTATATTATCAGTCAGTCAGTCAGCTACAACGTAGGACCACGCACATATATGCATCGGTCCAAGTTGCCATACCTCATTAGCACAACAAGATGAACACTGGATTCATAGAAGTAGTTAATTTAGTGGTGGTAATAGATAGTATAGGAAGGAAGACAGATATGAAGCAATTGTATATTATTCGATTGAAGTAATGCTAACATAGAAAAAAACAATGTCGAAGCATCTATATTATCATGTCATTAAGGTAAATGATGTATAGAAAGTAGAAACTATGTCAATTTATATTCACTTAGTATTGTTTGTTTGTATCTTCCTATTGATATTTAGGATTGCAACTGGTCAGTCGCTAATTGGCATATGTGCATACTATGCGTATTGTCTCGATATAGCCTTAGTTCACGAGCATTGTAAGCAAAGAAGGATAATGGCTAACAGTGGAATACAGGATGTGCGCGTTTCTTCCTATTTGGGACTCGTCAGCTGGATGTACAATATCAAGTGAATTCAAACTTCACCCCATCGCACAAGCAAGTGGCTATCTGGACTCAGTAGCTAAGTGGATAACACGATGGAGATTGAAGAGAACGGTACTAGGTTCGAGTCCCAGAGTGAACATCAACTTTAAGATGCAGGTACATCCAGATGACGCTTCCCAAATAGGATGAAACGCACGTCCTTGATTCCACTGCTAGACACTATCCATATTTGCTTAAAAAGAATTAGGTTGATTTACAAAATAGTGTTTCAATACGTGAAATAAACCAAATGAAAAAGTTTATTACATTTATGTGGATCAATAAATTTCATATTAAGTAATCATCTTGAAACAGTACTGATTTTTCCACGAGATCATCTATTGCAGTGAATATGAGACATATGATTAAACAAAATGAGGCACAATGTAGTTTTTTCTGTGAACTATCTTCCTTGAAAAAGCTGGGGCCAGATTGCCAGGCGAAACGCTGGATTTACCTCAAATTCATTCGCTGAGATTTTACTTACTTACGCCTGTTACCCCTCGTCGAGGAGCATAGGCCGCTCACCAGCATTCTCCATCCAACTCTGTCCTGAGCCTTCCTTTCCAGTTCTTTCCAGTTAACATTCATCCTTTTCATATCTGCTTCTATTTCCCGGCGTAGTGTGTTCTTTGGTCTTCCTCTTTTCTGCTTCTCTTCCGGATTCCAAGTTAAGGATTGAATCGTGATGCACATTGATGATTTCCTTAATGTATGCCCGATCCACTTCCAACGTCTTTTTATAATTTCCCCTTCAGCTGGAAGCTGGTTTGTCCTCTCCCATAAAACGCTGTTGCTGATAGTATCCGGCCAATGGATGTTGAGTATTTTGCGTAGACAACTGTTTATAAATACTTGTACCTTCCTGATGATGGCCGTAGTAGCTCTCCACGTTTCAGCTCCATACAGTATAACTGACTGTCTTGACGTTCGTATTAAAGATTCTGACCTTGAAATTGGTTGAGAGTTTTTTAGAGTTTCATATGTTCTTCAATTGTAGAAATGCTGCCCTTGCTTTGCCAATTCTCGCCTTTACATCTGCATCAGATCCTCCTTGTTTACCAACGATGCTCCCCAGGTACTTGAATGTTTCCACATCTTCCACAGTTTCGCCATCAAGTGTGATTGGGTTGGTGTTCTCTGTGTTGCATTTGAGAATCTTGCTTTCTCCTTTGTGAATGTGGAGGCCTATCGATGCGGAGGCTGCTGCTACATTTGCTGTCTTCATCTGCATTTGTTCGTGTGTATGATAGAGGAGGGCTAGGTCATCTGCGAAGTCCAAATCATCTAATTGATTCTGAGATGTCCATTGTATTCCGTATTTCCCTTCAGATGTCGAAGTCTTCATAATCCAGTCAATCACTAGAAGGAAGAGGAATGGGGAGAGTAGACAGCCTTGTCTGACTCCGGTCCTTACTGGAAATGCATCTGTCAGCTGTCCTCCATGCATGACTTTGCACTGTAGTCCATCGTATGAGCTTTGGATAATGTTGACAATCTTTTCAGGAACTCCATAGTGTCGAAGAAGTTTCCATAATGTTCTCCTATCCATGCTGTCAAACGCCTTCTCATAGTCAATGAAGTTGACGTATAGTGATGAGTTCCACTCAACTGATTGTTCAACGATGATCCGTAGTGTCGCAATCTGGTCTGTGCACGATCTATCCTTACGGAATCCAGCCTGTTGATCCCTAAGTTCGGCGTCTACTGCGTCTTTCATCCGATTCAGCAGCACTCTGTTGAAAACTTTTCCTGGTACTGATAACAAACTGATGCCTCTGTAGTTCTCACATTTGCTCAGATCTTTCTTTGATATCTTGATGAGATATCCTTCTTTCCAGTCTGTTGGCACTTGTTCCTCTTCCCAAATCTTCTTGAATAGAAGGTGAAGCATATTTGCAGTTATTTCAATGTCTGACTTCAGGGCTTCTGCTGGTATATTGTCAGGTCCTGCCGCCTTCCCACTTTTGATTTGTCTGATGGCCATCTTGACTTCTTCGATCGTTGGTGGAGTGACATCTATAGGAAGGTCGGTGTGGGCTGCTTCGATGTTCGGTGGGTTCAATGGGGCTGGTCTATTCAACAGTTCCTCGAAGTATTCTGCCCATCTTTTCCTCTGTTCTTGAATCTCAGTGATTGTCTTTCCTTCTTTGTCCTTGACTGGTCTCTCTGGTTTGCTATATCTCCCTGCCAATTTCTTCGTTGTATCATATAGTTGTTTCATATTCCCTTCTCTTGCAGCTTTTTCCGCCGTCGTTGCTAGTTCTCCCATGTATTTCTGCTTGTCGGCTTTAATGCTTTTCTTCACTTGCCTGTTTGCTTCTGCGTAGTCTGCTTGTGCTTTGACTTTCTCTGCTCGTGTTCGGCTGTTGTTAATTGCTAGTTTCTTGTTCTTCCTTTCTTGAATTTTGTCCAGGGTTCCCATAGAGATCCATTCCTTGTGATGATGCTTCTTAGGACCAAGAACCTCCTGACAAGTTGAAGTTAGTGCTTCTTTTATACCTTTCCAGTTGTCCTCTAAAGTAGTTTCTTGTTCTTTCAGTAGATCCTGCAGAGCCTGGAACCTGTTGTTGAGAGTTATCTTGAATTCATTGAGCTTGTCAATATCTCGAAGGAAGGCTGTATTGAACCTTTGTAGGGCTGTTTGTCCGGTTGTCCAGTCTTTCTTTAGCTTCAGTCTCATCTTGGCCACAAGCAGGTGGTGATCTGAAGCTATGTCAGCTCCTCTCCGGGTTCTCACATCTTCCATTGATCTTCGGATTTTTTTGTTGATACAGATGTGATCTATCTGGTTCTCTGTGCTGTGGTCCGGTGAGATCCATGTAGCTTTGTGTATGCGCTTGTGTGGGAATATTGTGCCGCCTATAACCAGTTTGTTGAATGCACATAGATTTGCAAGTCTCTCCCCATTTTCATTTCTCTCTCCTAGTCCATGTCGTCCCATTATATCTTCATATCCTGTGTTATACACTCCAACTTTAACATTTAGATCTCCCATCAGGACGGTGAGGTCCTTTCGTGAGCACTTCTCTATAATTGATTGCAGCCTTTCATAGAACTGATCTTTATCATCGTCGTTGCTATCATTGGTGGGTGTGTAGTGACCGGCCAGTCTCGATAAGAACACGATTGGAATAACAGAAACAATTATTATTATTGTAACCAACTGTACCAGAGATTGTTTTACTGTATTTGTTTAACTGTATCAGTTTCACTTCTTGTTTCGCTCTCCACCTTGTTTGGTTCGAACTTGCTCACGCACTGCCTGTTCGCCTGTACTCTTTGGCACGTCTCGGTATTATTTTGATACCACGAGATCGCCAATAAATATACTTGATCTGGATTAATAAAGCCTTCTGATTTACGAGCTATCAAAGGAACCAAGTCGTTTTTGGGCGCGTAATCGAATTGTAGTGGTGATCATAGTCCGTCCTCGACTCGACATCCACTACAGGTGCATAAAATTGGATAACGTTCATTGTGATCCCCTCCTTCTTTGTTCTGAATGATGCTTTGATTATCCTGGGTCCATGAGATTCCCATCCTACAAGTGCATTTCGTGCTTCTTTGGACAGCATTAGAGCAACTCCCCGAGTGTGTGGAGCATTTTCCCCTTCGTGACCGGAGTACAGCAACATCTCTCCTGTACCTAGCCTTTGTTGTCCAGTTTGTGTCCAATGGGTTTCGCTGATTCCAAGTACTGCCAAGTTGTATCTCCTCATTTCCATTGCTATTTGGCTGGTCTTTCCTGTCTCCCACATTGTCCGGACGTTCCATGTACCTATAAAGAGTGTTGCTCTGGTTGTTAGAAGGTGCATCGGCCTCGTGACTTCCGAAGAATTTCGGCTTTCATCATGAGACGTCATAATTATTCCTTCAACTCCCAGTGCAGAGTTTAAATGGTTTGAATTATTTTTTCTGGTTAGCGTTTTTTTAGCGAGTTAGCTTTTCTACGGGATGGGGTCGCTAACCCCATGCCCAACCCTCTTCCTTTACCCGGGCTTGGAACCGGCAGTAACTCTAGAAGAGCTACAGGCGGAGTTCGCTGAGATTTTACAAATATATTATTCCTATTCAATGTCTTACATCAACTGGGCGCCCAAATACTGTAAAACTATTCGCTCTAATTTAGACGAAAGTTCTTATATCTTTTGATTTGATGTTCTATTAATGTTAACAAAAGTAGGAACCCAGATTTAAGCCAATTAATTGTCTTTAAACTTTTGTTGGCGTATATTAGAATGACTAACGATAAAATGTGACAGAATAACTTTTTCTGGTTAGCTTTTTTTTAGCAAGTTAATTTTCTATATGATGGGGTCGCTAACCCCATGCCCAACCCTCCTCCTTTATCCGGGCTTAGGACAGGCAGTAGCCCCAGGAGGAGCTACTCGTCACTGATACATCAATACACTTTATATTCTTGATAGATTAAAATGGGGGGTTATGTTGTTTAGTATCTCTTAAATATTGCCCGAGATACATCTAGTGGAATGTTTCATTGTCTTGATAGTAATATCTTCATTTAAAAGAATACTGCGACATAATGACTCACAACTTTAGTTGGTTTATGGATGAATTCAGTCAGTCAAAGCCTATCGACTAAATGTTTGCACTTGTAAACAATGTTATTAATGCTGACCCGTCGAAAGATGTGACCTTCAAATTTGTATGTTGGTGAAACCATGAACTCAACAAAACAATACAACTATTAACAAGAACTTCAGTGAAAAAGATCATAGAATAGTTGATAACCTGTAAACAATCAATAGCTAGTACATTTTCATTATATGACTGATATATAATGTTACAAAAACTGCATTCAGCATCTGTAAATCTGAAAGAACGAATATATTGCAAATAATTAAGAAACTATAAAACAAATAATTAAGATATCCAGTTTTACCTCATCCACTCTACAAGCCAGCTATTCTTCTATATATTTTAGGTGACAACTTCTATATAAATGTACAACGAAAAAAGAGATAAACAATTATTGAATAAGTTACTTCAAAGACTATATTAATTAGTGTATTGGTTGAAGTTAGACATTGACACCGTTGGATGCCAGCTCAGTGGTCTAAAGATTAAGCGTTTGCGCGCGAAACCCATAGGTCCTGAGTTAGAATCTCGCGGGGCAGGATCATGCTTGCTCATTGCTGAGGAGTCCCATAATAGGACTAAACTGTCATCCAGCGCTTCCAGGTTTCCCATGGTGGTCTAGCTTCAATTGACTTATGAATTCAACTATTATACTATATTAATTTAGAAGGAAGTGATACTCAATTGATAACATTAATTCTTAACAAACGCAAGGCATTAGTTAGACATTAATTACACATTATGTAATCAATTATTGATCAGGTATTGAAACAATTAGTCACTAAGTAGAATTATACTTTTGTATAAACTACCAGTTTTATAATAAAAACAGTTTGTGATTAAATTGACTAAGCTTATAATGACAATATGAAGATCACTTAAAATACATTTACATTAATTGATTTACCTTACTATTTAAAAGGAAATTCATAATGTCAAATCAGTGAATATGACTATGATAATTGTGTTTAAGAGATCACATGAATAAATGAAATCTAAAATTATCGCTGTAAACAGCACGTTACTATTAGAGATTAATGATTTCTAAATTTAGTTTATTCATTTCTAGTAGACAAAAAATCAGAGAAGAATAATCAGTGGAGAAGATTTGTAGCTGATGATGTCGTTCGGAAGAACGATGAAAGCTCCACGACTAAACCATCCAGCTCAGAGAACATGGTTCAGATTCAGCTTGTTGCTGAACAGCGATGATAATAATATAGACTCGATCCAAGATATCCCGTAGAATCATCACAATCAATTGACATAGTAAATGTATGTTAACACTAATTTTAAGAAAAACTCAACGTGTGCAAATGCATTTTTACTGACAATCATGAAATTGTACATTACTGATTAGCGAATTCCGAATCTAAGTTTTCCTTATAATTTACCCTTCCTATTGTCAACACCGTTGGTTTTATTATCATGGAAACAGCTCAAGAAGTTTATAATTTCTGTGTTTAGTTATTATTGTCTGAATGTCTTTCAAGAATTTATTTGATTCTCGGTTGTTTCCCATATGCTACTATAAAATGTCTTGTTCTGTAGGGATAAATACATACAGTATTTTGTTGAGTAAATAATCTCATAACAATAGAATTAAAAGTGATCGTGACAATAATAAACAATGAAAAAGTAACTAAATGAAGCTAAATATGAACGTTGACTGTTGAACTCATGCAAACAGATATTTGTAATAAGAAATATGCACAAACAGTATTTTATTTATTTATTTGACCACATAAATATTGGTGCAAAGGTATATATGCGCCGCACAAATGTCATTTGATTTGAGGGCTGTGACACTGCCCGGGTGCCGAAACTGAAGCAGGTGGTTTTCTTAGGGGACCACATTCGGAGCCTTTCACCTAAAGGTCTGATCCACATGGCAGTGGAGCATCGTGAGGAGATGCAGTCTCATGGTAGCCGGTGACCAGCAATTGGTTCATACGCCATTTGTTCACTTAGGATACTGGAGCCCATGTGCGCCATTGGTTTGAAATCAGGGTTTCCCAACTCCCCTGGATGGACGTGACGTGTCCATCAACCTGGTTAAAGAGCCGGACATTCGCTTTTCATCCTCTCAATTTCGTAAAGAACACCGTGGTGCGAGAAGGCAGTGAGTAGGACTTCCCTGGCCATGTGAGAGCATTTGGAGAGGGAGAGCGAACTCTCTCCACTCTCAGCCGTATCAGGGCATTTGGGGGCCACAAACAGTATTGAATGAATATGTAATATTTGCATTAATCAAGAAATACACTTAGAAAATGTACACAATTTATAAATTCTCAATACAATCCGTTTATGTGCTCCTAGTCTTATAATATCACGATCAATTTCTGATAATGAGAGTTCGTCTTAGATAAACCCAAGATAATATTTGTATAAACTGCAAGCGAAACTACTAATTTTCAGTAATTTACACTAATAATTGTATAAAAATTGATGAAAAGTGATACCAGTTATCAAGAACAAAAATGAAAGCACTAGATTTAATCCTTTCACGTTGAAGATGCCACATGTATTGTAGTTTGACAACACTTTACCAATAACACCCAGTGAAATCAAAAGTCAGAAGCGAGGAGGTTCGAAGATATATTTGGTAGGTAATCAGTATATCGAGAAGTGACTGGTCTAAACTGGCTAGTAATCTCAGGAATAGTTGAGCACGGCGTTCCCACTCGTAATCTGGTGGGGATGCATGACCTAGCACTTTCAACTAGGTGAGTTCATTAAAACTAATGTGGTCAGCACCCAATGTGGAACATTTACAGAGCTATCGATTTTGAGGATTTATTTGCCTCTGGAGTCCCGTCACATTTTTTTGTGTAGACTTAGCGTCTATCCACTTTGACATTATTAATCTCCATATTTTTATAACTCCCCTTATAAATCTAAACCTCTATTTGGTTCTCATGATTTGCGTGCAAAAGTTCTGGGTTTTGAAATGAGATTACTCTAGTCTTCTACAGGTGCATTAAAGTTTCCCAAAACTAAACATCTGCCACTTGATGACCGAGCGTTGAGACTGCCTTGCAAGACTTCACTCACCTAGCACTTAGGACTTAGGTAGATCAAACCAATCAGCAACTCCTGTCATTTGCATTTCAAGGGGCAACTAACTAATTCGAACTTCCCACTTTCATGGACTTTGTTATTGATAACGGTAAAGGAGATAGTATTTCTAATGAATAGTGCTACTCCTGCCATTTTTCCTAAGTGTTCTGTCAACTCTTACCAACATGAAAACTCCGAAATCCAATTACCTACTGTCTACAGACTTTGTCAGCCAGGTTTCGGTGACAGTGATTACATACGACTTGGTGGAATCTATATGTACACCTCACTCCAACAGCTTGTTGTAAGACCAGTTTTGAAGGTTTTGTGTATGAAAATCCCTCCATGCATACATTTGCAACTTGTTCTCATTGGTTTCCTTAGTTGTACATTTTGTTAGTCCTTTTGAGACCATTTAAGATGGCAATATCTTATCTTGCTGTAGTTTTCTCATTTTTCTTTTGCCTTCACTGGGTTTATATGTTTTTTCCTGAACTGTATTTGCGTTGTTTTAGTTGATATTTAGTCTTGGCAGCAGCCAAACTGATTGTTCCGTCTTTGATTGTGTTGCTTGAGTTGACTGGGATTGTGCATTTTGATTATGAATTGAAGCACATTTCCAGAATTGGAAACACTTTGTATTATAAAGCAACCAGCTATTATCTTTTGAACGGATTTTTACTTGATCTATCCATAAAGGATAGAATAACACTTATTTTTTGCCGCGTTCGGTAATTTTCTTATATTTCTTATCAATTTGTCTATGTATTGTAATTTAGATCGATTATTGAAGGGAAAATTATTGGTTGAATAACTGAGTGGTAATATTTGTTTAGGTAAAATTGTACATTTGTATTTATGATGAAATTTAGAACCGATGTTACCCCGATCATCTTGTTCTGATTTCGATTGGAGTGCACGAGTATCTTCTCATCCAGACAGTTATTCTTCAGTTACACTTAGTTTAGATTGTACACTTGTTGAGCAAGCTCCGAAAATTTGTGTAAGAGTTCCGATGACCATTTCTATGTCCTCGCGCTACACATTATGTGGCCTCGTTATTGATGTCTGTCGAAGCCTCATCACTCAACAATTTTCTCCTTTAAGGTCCTTCTCTACAGCATCGAACATGGGTCTCAGTTCCTCTTCAGCTTCCCTTCTTCTTGTACGGTCCATTGACGGCACGTTTTTACAGACCAAACTCTTGACCTTTTTAATTTATGTCCATTCTGTAGTGTTAAGTCCCCGTTATTAAGAGATTTAAATACCAAATTTAGAGGCCCACTTTGATTCAGCTTCAAGTCCGTTTGGCGAAAAAGTCTAAAAACTTGCAGGAAGTTGGTTTCAAGAAATATCCTGAGATATTACCTGGTTTCGTGGGTCTTTTATAATCCAGATGTCATGTTCCAAACGAGTTCTGGATTCTGAGCTTTTAATCTCCCTGTTTCGTCCATACAGGAGAAGCTGTTTACGTGCGAGAAATTCTAATGATGCTGAATGGATGGCATTGCAGAGTGTGAATTTGACCTACGACTAGCGGTCAACTAGAACACTGGCACTGCTAATTCCAAGTAAATTGGTTAATATCAGAACGAACTTCTACTGGAAACCCAAGTGTATTTATTTACTAACACTGTTAAACTAGATGAAACATATCGGAAAACGTAATTAACAAAGTGGGACAATTAAAGTTTACAAGCACCATTAAGAAAGGTTCAATTTAATTTCCCTTCACAAGGCAGCCCTTAAGAAACAGAAGAGTCCTCGAAAACCACCAATGGTGCTGTCGTAGAGTCATATATTACACTTCATCCTTCCGAAGGAACCCAAAAATGATATTTTACTAGGTTCTTTGGTCATATATTTGCCATAGAAGATAGTAGTAAATAATAAGGATGCACCCATTATCATATGAACAAGTCTTACCACTGTTTTGATGTTCAAATTGTCAGAATAACAATTAAAGCTGCTTCCTCCTTATAACATGTGAACTAAGCATCAAAATGACTGGCTAGAATTCCCTCAGTGCATGTTTTTACATAAATCAAGGGCGACAGACAGAGCGTGCTATCCTGAGACTTCGACTGAATTGCAAAACATTACCACAGGGGAAAATGACTTCAAGAACATTCAGTCATTTTCAGAATATTTTAGAGACTCAAATATATTAAAACATTTCATCCAGTAACAGACGATTCGTTCTTTCTCTCTTCACCTTGGTGCATCTCCCTTTAAGCATGAATACATAAAACCTATCCTGGTATGGACAGACAACGAGTGTCGCATAAATGTGACTACGCTTCCGTTACATAGTTGAAAAGTATTGAGACGTTGAACCGTATGCATTAGTTCAAGTACGGGTGTAAAAGTGTGCACGATGACAGTCTGTTTTATGTAATATCATATCGCCTTTAAATTTGGCTAATATATTCATTTACGTTCAACTACATTCCCACAATCTCTTATCTTGACTGTTCTGGCTGCCTTACTCTTTTTTTATGGTGAAATGGGCTCATGGAGCGGACAACCAATTTATTTTTCAATGAGAAGTTACCGAGTGCCCTTGTAGTGGTAAATAAATCCCCAAAATCAATAGCTTTGTAAGTGTGCGACATTAGGTGCTGAGTGCATTATTTTTAATGGACTCACCCAGCTGAAGGCGCTCGGTCATGCATCCACATCAGATTACGGGTGGAAAAACCGTGTTCAACGTCTCTAGCTAGTTTAGATTAGTCACTTCTCGAAATATTGACTACCTATCAAGTATATATTCCAACTTCCTCTCTTCTGACTTCTGATTTCACTGGGTGGGCACGATTTAATTACGGAAGGTATTACTAGTTGAAGTGATGTCAAACTGTAAATACTTGTGGCATTATCAAGAAGTTCTATTCCATTCCATTTTATCTACGAAAGTATAGAGTTGCCTAATTCCCTCAATATGGAAAATAATACACTGAAACTTATGCAAACGTGACCCAATTAATCAGATCGAGAACTCAAATTCAGACTTTACGAAAAGCAACTCACAATATTTTTGCGCATTAGAGTCTCAGTGTTGAACTCCCGATTGCCTAAATCAAACAAACATTTCCGAGAATGCACCTAAATATTCACTAAGTCTCAGTACCAGCATTAACCTTGAAGTCGATATCCAGAAATTGGAGACATGGCAGCAGAAAGGACTATAGGCCCACCTTCTACTCCTTACGAGCAGTTAAACCTGAGAATCCGCTGCCGCCTGTAGACCGAGCGACTTACCAGAAGACCTTCGGGAGAGAACTTGATATAATCTCAACAAACTATGTACATAACCAGGTCTTTACCTGGAGAAATCGATGATGTACTGCTGGTGGATACGGTAACCCATTATCTAAAGCTTCTTCCATTGTGACCACAACCTTTGAAACAGACAAATAATCAGACTGACCAGAATTTGTTCAGCCGAGTGTCTAGATGACCCGTCATTAGGCATAACCAAGGACATTAAACGGTCGAGAAACAAAAAGAAGCAAGAACAGAAAATCAGTCACTTTATACCGGCTCACTGATGACGGTATTGGATAAAAGAATGGGCAGTAGACTATGGGCTAAAACTTAACCCTACTAAATATCATGTCATGAACATTCTTTCCCATTTGACACAAAGAACTTATACTCTCCATAAAAATATACCCTCAATTGTACCCTTAAAGCATGATCTCGGTCTAGTAACAACAGAGTGCATAGATACTAGCTCAAACATCACAATGCAGAAGTGGAAAAAAAGTTAACCAAATAGCCTCAGACTTGATTCCAAGTCTCTTTGAATCGTGCTCACAAGCCCACCTTGTTGATCATTCAAATCTTCAAAAAAGGATTAAATCCCTAAAACCAATTACGCAGACGTCCAAGCGAATGGGTGATAGGCCCATAACGTATATCTTACTAGGAAAGACTACACCTGAGATTATTTTCGTTGAGTTACAGGAGAATTAGAGGTGCTCTGACAATGGCATAAATATACCAAACACTCAATCCTACCTTAACGAGGACGTATTACCAGAAAATCATCAATGGGCTTCTCGAGACAACCACTGAAAAGTTGCAAATCTATAAACGAACATGCGAATACGCTCTCACTTCTCATCAAGAGTTGCATACATTTGGAATGCTCTACCAGCCGCAGTTACCCCAGCCTACCAGTGGATGGCTTAAAAATGAGACTTGACGAAAGCAAAACCGTTGTCGGATTACAATCTCAATCTTGAACTATGTCCGATGCATATCTCACAAATTACCATGGTTATCATAACCGCATGAAGATACCATCAGTATTGTAGTTCGACAACTCTCTACCAGTAACACATTCTATAATGGAATCGCGCCCACCCAGTTAACATCAGAAGTCAGAAGCGAGGAGGTTGGAAGACATATTTGATGGATTATCAATATATTGAGAAGTGATTGATATAACCTGGCTAATGATCGTAAGAGATGTTTCCCACGCTGTGCTGTAACGTGATCTGGTGCGGATGCATGACCGAGCGCCTTCAGCTAAACAAGTCTACTTAAACTAATGTGGTCAGCATCCAATGTCGAACTCTTTCAAAGCTATTGATTTTGGGGATTTTTTTACAGCTGCACGCATATCGGAAACTAATTCCTCTCTTGTGTTATCGTCGCAGTTTCCTCCTCATTCCTCCGATTCAATCTTCCTAGACTGTCGGAATTGCATTGCAATCTGTATATTATATTTGAAACAATAATCTTCTCTTCGCATTCATTTTATCACTTTAATGTTTTTCACGTTGCGACTAACTAAGCTCCCGCTTTATGTGACAGCTTTCGGGTATCCATAAACCCATATTCGCTGAGTTAAACACACTGAAACCACGATATATACTAGTCCACAGGTAATATACTATAGTGATTTGGTTTAGTTCAGTTGCGTAGTTGATCTATCACCCATTATACATAGCCATACATATGAAACTGTATCGAGACAACAAGAAGCGAGCGCAAGAAAATCAACAGTCTCGTACAAACCCGGAACTCCGTTGAGCAAATGCCTCTTTAATTCCGTCCAAAACCATCTGAACTATTCGCGACAAATGTCCTTGATATATTGGATATTGGATGTGACCTCAACAGGTTCAACACAAGCGGGATATGATTCAGACAACTGAGGATTTGTGTCGCAAACTCCAGAATCTTGATAATGAATGGAACAAGAAAAATCACAATGTTGAAGATTGCCTAAAGAAAGTCGAAGAAATAACAGTAAGAGACTTACATTTGTTTGATAGTATTAGTCTGGATTAACTAGATGTGCATTCCTCCCGAAAAATGAATCAGAAGCTTCTCGACGTGAGCTTCTTGTTGCTAGTATGTTAATTTATTTGACTAGTTTGTATCTTAAGGAAGCACACTGGAGATAGCAGCTATGCTGTGTTCTGAGAAGCAGGATATTCCTGCTTTCGAACATTATATGTCTCAGTTAAAATGCTACTACTATGACTATAAGTAGGTCCGTTAATGTATATCCTATGATCTTTATTTTAGAGGAAATCTTCCAGATTCGCCTTATAAGTATGAACTTCTTGGGCTAAATCTACTGTTCTTGTTGTCGCAGCGTAGACTAGCTGATTTCCACGTTGTAAGAACTATACTAATTGCTCACTCAGATATAGGAATTAGAACGGCTCACAATTGAAGAAATTACTTCCAGTGTATATATCAATCACCCAGTCTCTATGGAGCAGTACTTAATGGAAGGCAACTTTCACAAGGTCTTCCTGTCCAAAGGTAACGTGCCATCCAAGAGATACGATTTCTTCATCGATATATTTTTGAACGCAACCAGGTAAAATGTGGACACTAATTTACGTTTTCCTTAGGGAGGAAGTTGCCTCTTGCATAGAGCATGCGTACGAAACGTTGTCACTCAAAGATGCTACTCCTATGTTGTTTTTTAGTTCTAACAACGAAACAAAATTATTTGCTGAGAAGGTATGTATATAGACACTACCGAACATTTTTTAGAGAGCATGGAATTTACTGGATGGTACTTTTATTTTCCCCAAGCATAAAAAACGGGCGGACGATGCCATCCCATCCGCCCACGTGACACGAGTAATGCTTGACTATACAAAAGAGCTGGACCAAATAATTTGAAAAATAACAAGCCAGGATTATTACTTGTTGTATCTATCCTTCTGAACGAATTGAATTTTGCATGTATTTTGTTACATTATTAATGAAGTCAGTGCATTGCACTGCACAACGTTAAAGCGTATTGCGAACAAGTAACGCTGCTCGTTTTTTGTATTTCGAGTGGCCACTTGTAGGAATTCTCGTGAATATACTCAATTTCTTCATGATGTATAGTTTTCCCAATTTCTTAAAAAGCTAAGGCTTACAGGTTAATCCCCCCGTTATGTTCATAGGTTTTCGAGATGACTAGTAATCAGGGTTGTTTCATTTTTAATAATCTTGTGAATTGATTAATAGGAAATCTAAATTTACTGTGACTACAATTGATTCGTCAAGTAAAAAATTAGGTCGAGCGCAAATATTCTAATAATATGACATAGTATGTATACGATCTATAAAGTTCCAGAAGAGTACGAACTATTTGAAGCGACAATTCTGCCCACAAACTAACACTGAACGTGAATGTAAACCATGAGATTGAAAAAGAGTGCTTTCGAGTGGTGAAGATGGAATTCCTAGTAATAAGTTAGTAGTAATCCCACTCATTTAAAAAGTACATATTTATGTAATCGGTGTTGAGTCACACGTAATAATAGCTAACTGACGAAATGGGTGATGCTTGATCTTAACCTAAAACAGGGATTAAGAGTTGACAGGTAGTACATCTGCGTGCCGTTTTAAAAGTAAACGACAGATTTGCGACCTAGATTACCTCAATAGAATTTTTCCCTTGTGCAGTGGCTGTATTACGGGAGTTCCTTTTGCCAATGATCCAAGATTGCTGCCAGGAAGATCGGTATTTATGTCATGATAGTCCCTGTCATTGAAAGGTGTACCTCAGAAGTACATAAACCTTGTGAAGGCCCTTTACTCGAACACTACCAGTCGAATGAGAGCTTATGGCGAACTATCATCTGATTTTACAACCTCAAGTGGTGTCCGACAAGGCTGTCCACTATCCCCATTTTTGTTTAACTTCATTATAGACCTATTGCTGGAAATGACACTCACGCCGACTGAATTTTGAGGAATTGATCTTCTACCAGGAGGTCCACTAATCGACTTAGAATACGCAGATGACATGTTGCTGTTTGAAGACGCTGACAAAATGCAGAGTCTTCTGTTAGAACTGAGTAGTAATGCCAGGATGTTTGGGATTCGTTTTTTCCCCTCTAAATGTAAATTGTTACTCCAGGACTGGCCCGCGTCAACACCTGAACTAAGGATAGGGAGTGGAGTGGCCGAACGCGTCGACAACTTCACTTATCTTGGAAGTCTGATCAGCCCTAGTGGGTTGGTGTCTGACGAAATCTCAGCACGGATTCAAAAGGCTCGTTTGGCTTTTTCCAACTTACGTCACCTATGGCGTAGACGAGATATCCGTCTATCAATTAAGGGACGAGTATACTGCACAACAGTTCGCTCTGTTCTACTTTACGGCTGTGAAACAATTAAGGGTAGATGATACTAGTAAGTTACTAGTATTTGACCACAGATGCCTTAGAAATATTGCTCGCATCTGCTGGGTTGACCGGGTAAGTAATAGTGAGGTTAGACACAGGGTATTAGGGAATGATGGTAAATCAGTTGATGAGGTCATGAATCTTCATCGACTGAGATGGTTGGGCCACGTATTACGTATGCCTGAACACCGATTACCATGACGCGCTATGTTGACTAGTATTGGTGATGGTTGGACGAAAGTTAGGGGCGGCCAAACCAAAATGTGGCATCAGAGCTTGAAGTCACTACTAGTCTACGCCATGTTGGTAGATGCAGACTACCTGGTTGGGGTCCGCGTGACTATCGTAACCAATGGTTGGAGACTGTGGGTAACATTGCTCAGAACCGATCACAATGGCGTAGGTGTATACACTCTTTATGTTCCCTTAAACCTTGAGATTAAAATTGCTTCATATTTTCCTTTCTTCCTATATTATATCCTTATATACAACCTTTCTTTTATATATTACCACCACAAAATTAACTACTTCTATGAATCCGGTGTTCATCTTGTTGTGCTAACGAGGTATGGCAACTTGGGCCGATGCATATGCGTGCGTGATCCTACGTTGTAGCTGAATGACTGACTGACATGATAGTCCCTGAAGTCTTTGGTTACTCGACTTACTACAGTGCACATTACTTTGTGACTTGCAATGAAAATTCTTCAGTATGTAGCATTACTTTAAGTTCATTTTAAACAGTAAGTTTTATCGGTGATTAAATCAGAAGTAGGTTTTTGTTCGTCTTTCCAAATGCGGGGATCATCGTTTATATTAAGGAGTATTCTGGATATTCAATATAATGCTTTGATAGTAGTTATTTTCTCAATCTTTATTTAGTCAGCGTGGTTATGTTGAGTCTTTCGTGGAGGTACCCGCGAATTTCCCATATCGACTGTTTACACCAAAGCTAGCACGGAAGTCAGGTACTCTGTGACTAATTTATTTGTAGAGAAACTTCATCCACTTTTTGTATCAAACATATGTATATTGTTCACTAGAATGAATAAAGAAAGTCAAACGAAAACAAGTTGGGACGTGGAGTCAATATTTATCTGTCTAAGTTTTCCCACGGGACAGCAGGAAATCAACAAGGATACAACATAAGCAATGAGACTGGAGGAAAGCCGAAAGAATAAATGACGGGGAATGAGCTTGTCGAATTAAATGATGTTCGAGCGTTAACGGATACATCATTTCTAAGATGTATCTAGAGTTTCCGACCATTGGTCTAAGTTGTATGTAACTTTAGTTGAAAACCCTGTGCCTTCTTTCACGGCTGTAATCATGAGTCACTGACGTCATAGATTGATGACATAATGGTCATCCTTGCACCTTTTCCGTATAAATAACTGGGCGATTTGTTGTATTTCTCTAACTACATGTACCGTCAAGTTTATCGAATAATCGTAATAGGAATTGTATACCGAAATTCTGGACACAAAACATGGATTATTATCAGTCTGCATTGATTTTAGTTAAGCTGATCTAATTACATATTAACTTGTATAAACTTTTAACGAGTGCCTGCTTGAATTTATTCCGTTCACATATATTTGTACTTACGCCTGTTACCCCTCATGGAGGAGCATAGACCGCCCACCCGTTTTCTCCACCCACCCCTGTTCTGGGCAATCCTTTCCAATTGCTTTTCATGTCTGCTTCCGATTCCCGACGCAGTGTGTTCTTTGACATTTCCACTTCCCTTCAGGACTCCAAGTTGGCACTTGCCTCGTGATGCAGTTCGGTGATTTCCGTAATGTATGTCCTATGCACCTCCAACGTCTTTTTATAATTTCCTCCTCAGCTGGAAGCTGGCTGGTCCTCTCCCATAAAACGCTGTTGCTGATAGTATCCGGCCAATGGATGTTGAGTATTTTGCGTAGACAACTGTTTACAAATACTTGTACCTTCCTGATGATGGCCGTAGTAGCTCTCCACGTTTCAGCTCCATACAGTAGGACTGTCTTGACGTTCGTATTAAAGATTCTGACCTTGAAATTGGTTGAGAGTTTTTTAGAGTTTCATATGTTCTTCAATTGTAGAAATGCTGCCCTTGCTTTGCCAATTCTCGCCTTTACATCTGCATCAGATCCTCCTTGTTTACCAACGATGCTCCCCAGGTACTTGAATGTTTCCACATCTTCCAGAGTTTCGCCATCAAGTGTGATTGTGTTGGTATTCTCCGTGTTGCATTTGAGAATCTTGCTTTTTCCTTTGTGAATGTGGAGGCCTATCGATGCGGAGGCTGCTGCTACATTTGCTGTCTTCATCTGCATTTGTTCGTGTGTATGAGATAGGAGGTCTAGGTCACCTGCGAAGTCCAAATCGTCTAATTGATTCTGAGCTGTCCATTGTATTCCGTGTTTCCCCTCAGATGTCGAAGTCTTCATAATCCAGTCAATCACCAGAAGAAAGAGGAAGGGAGAGAGTAGACAGCCTTGTCTGACTCCGGTCCTTACTGGAAATGCATCTGTCAGCTGTCCTCCATGCATGACTTTGCACTGTATTCCATTGTATAGACTACAAACAACCAATTAGGGTACACGTCAGACAAAGCCAGAAAAATGTACAATAACTGACAAATCGACAAGCAGAAATACGTGGAAGAGCTAGCAACGACAGTGGGAAAAGCTACAATGAAGGAAATACTAAACTACCAAATTCTAATCTTCTGATTTCTTCATGTCTCTACCTTTTTACTCTTTCCAAATTTATTTCACTGGATTATACTCCTTCAATAACATCTTTAAACCCTAATCTTTCACATTAATACTTATACTCTTACTACTTCTACCACTATGGGATTGGAATCGACAACTGATCTCTGTGCTAATGTGGACATACATTACGGAAATCACCGAACTGCATCACGAGGCAAGTGCCAACTTGGAGTCCTGAAGGGAAGCGGAAAAGAGGAAATGTTAAAGAACACACTGCGTCGGAAATCGGAAGCAGACATGAAAAGCAATTGGAAAGGATTGCCCAGAACAGGGGTGGGTGGAGAAAACTGGTGTGCGGTCTATGCTCCTCCATGAGGGGTAACAGGCTTAAGTAAGTAAGTCTATACAATATTCGTCTTACATAGAGATTGAGTCACCCTCTCTACTGGAACGCTGTTCTCCATTTTCACTGCCCTCTTATTGTTCGTCTGTTCACATGCACGTGCAAAATATAGGAATGCAAACCGCATTTCTTATTTGACTTATATGCTTTACGTAGTATTAACGTAATCAGTTGATGGTATATATTCAGGTAGTAGAATACATATGTTTTTAGAATCACACAGTCGTTGTTGTCATGCAGTCAGCGCGGTGCATCACTTACAATGCCAAATTAGTATCAGTATTACTGATACAAATGATACTGTCTTCCTCACGCTACGAGATGTATAGGCTTGTTCATTATTGTTTCACAAGAAAGTGTCTTTTATATCCGCTTATGCAAATAATACACCAGTACTATTTTTAACTAACACTTCATGAAGTTGTTAGCATTCTAACATCTCTATGGTTAGATCTAGCACTTATGGAAAATATTTCTTACTGTAGGTAAAAAAGGATTGAGTCGATCATCAGTTATCTCTAGACCAACTATTTGTCAGAAAATCACAGCGTGAAGTCTTTGCTACTTTATGTGTAATAACTGTTGATCAGTCAGAGGAACAATCTTAGTTACTTCAATCATAGGGATCGGAGACAATTATGAATTCAGTCTGTTTCAGCGAAGTTTAAACAGGATGTCCTGTATTTGTTGATTACTTAGGAGGATTACTGAACGTCGATCCTGGACAGATTATCAACGTTCGTATGACTACCAGTAAAATAAAATGTATGTTCTAAAGCTGAGTATATAAACCTAGATCCCGTTGTTGAACACCTTTAAAGTGAATTAATTAACACATTCTGCGTGACAAAGCACATTAAAAGAACAGGGTGAAGAGAATATGTCCCTATTTTTGAGCACATATCAAAGAATTCGAAAATAAAAGGCACCATAAACACTGAAGTAGCTCGACTTTCGATCGGTCGGTTGAAAGCCAAGCAATTACCTCTCTGCATAACATCTGTGTTTCATATACTTCTGCGCGAATGTCCAAACACTCAGTAATATACAGTAAAAAGCTATCCCTAAAGTAAATACCACTGATATATGTAACTGTGTAAACATTTTCTCATCGATCGAGTATCTATATGTCAAAGTAAATTATCAGAATTTTGCTGAAGTATAGCCTCAATTCAAAACGAAGTATTGTATATCCATATCTTTCTTCATACGACTTGAATATGGGACTTATTTCTCTATTTTCTATTACTTAATAGTGGCTAGAAGTTTCAAGTATTTATTTTTCAGAAAATTTCGGTGACTATACTAGCTTTCCCTAAAAATCATTAGTTAACTTATAATGCTCTTGAAAAGAAATGTAAATGATTTCATTCATTGTAGATTCGATAAACTGTAGCTAGTGAAAAATTTATAATATATCTGTGTTGAATATCTTTTAGTTTACGCGAGAGACTGGTATTTAGTGTGTGACTTTTTCAAAGGTCACTGGTTATACAACGTTTGATAAGGTTCTAATGAGTAAATATAATAACGAATAAAGAATTTTACATGAAATTGCGATAAACAGGATTTTATTTTAGGTAAACATTAACAATATTTGAGCAATAATTAAAAATGTTTCCAAATTTTTGCCTTGTTCATCTTTAATGAAGATATATATCTGTTCCGAATCCACTGTTGCTTGTGGAACAAAATGTAGTCCAATCTGAACCGTTCCTGCTGCTGGGATTTCCATTATGGATTCCTAATTTTAGACAATCCCCATATTATACGATAAAAGAGTAAAGTGTGAATATTACGTAGGTGTCTATGAATTACTGTTTTTATGGAAGTAATATATGTATAAAAAGTTAATTCGATGGGGAAAGGCACTCTAAGCAGATATAATAACGTTCAGTTGAACGATACTTTTACGTCATTTGGAAGATATCAGGCTTCCAGATACACTTAATGGGAATCTTTTGCTAGAAATCCCTTTTTTCTAACTTCAGTTGATATAACTTAAAATCGATTTCAGTGCGCATATCTATCCATTCTCTTCGTTTCCATAAATCTTGAACTTCAATATTTCTAACTTCATCCCTTCTCGAACTTTATTCTCTGTATTAATTCTTAACATACTTGGTACTGCTATTATCTGGACGTTTTTAACATTCATTTTTTTAATTTCATCTCAGTGTAATGTGAAGGGATGGATCGATGGCAATTTCCCCAGGAGTTATGTTGATCATAAGTAACGAAATATACTGTCAATTCTCTATGAATATATTTATGACTCCCAAGTCCTAAATAGTTATGTCCAGTTATCAATAAATCATGAAATCAGGGCTAACAAACAATAATAATTACCGTTATTGTTTCGCTTCATGGTCTATGTTATTAAATGGTACATATTTAGTTTAGGAAGCTTAAATAAACTGATACCATTGTTCTACAGATTCTTCATGAGTTCGATGTGTTGTAAACATATAAAAATACAAATTATGAGGTTCATTTGTTAAACAAAAGAGTATCGATCATATTTGTGGCTTGGATAAGTATTATTCATCCCTTTTTGTAAACTGGCCAAAGCGATCGGGTAATTAGAAAAGACGTACTATTAGTCATCAATATCTAACTGTTTGACCGAACTTTGTGTAGAAACGTCTAAATGTTTGGCTAGTGTCTGTAAAACAAACTTAGCTTTTTACGTCTATGTGTATCCATTGTCTTTTTAGTTTATTTCCGTATTCCCTATTCGTTTGGTTTTATTCTTAAATTCCTGATGCTGTGTTTGCATGAATTGCAAGAACTTTGGTAACTCACTGTATTTTATGGTGGACTGTTTTCCCTGTTTGTCTGTATTTTATGTAAATATATATATAATAGCATCGACTTCACTACCATTGTGTTAAATTTCGAACCTAGTCAATGAGTTTAATTTCACAGGTTAATATTAACAAATGTACAACTGAAACTGATAAAAAAATGTAGATATGACAATTGTGGTCAATGAAAATGAGTATTTTTTTGTTTAGGCATAAACAAACCAGCAATATGAGTTCGAAATTGAGGAAACTGAATTTCTTACATTTGGCTGATTACAATTGTGAAGACTGGTTTCATTTAAAACCAATACACAATTAATGGGCATATTAATAAGTGTAAAAGGTCAGCTTAGTTTTTGCTTACCTTAAATTGAACTAAATCAGATCGGTTAGTTTCCAGTATTAATGTTTTTTTACATTGATATGGATTCGTGTAAGCAATACGTTTATTACAAGCTGTAATAATTTCTTTTCTAGGTAGTTTTATGTTAAAGGACTTTGTTATTTCTGGTTGTCTAGCATCCACACACAGGATCCAAGCGCGTAGTACACGTTGATTGTCTGTGTCTACCACATTGACTTGGTAACTTTTTTTACCAACATACTTTGGACATAGTCTAACCTATATATTTTAAAATAAATTTGAGGTCGTAAAATGTATGATATCTACCAAATCATAGGACAAGGATCATATTTATTCATAATAGGTATGAACAATTAGGTACATTTTACAGAAACATAATCCGAAGAGGAAACTTCACAAGTGTGTTATGTTATATGAAGACTTAGTTCAATACACTTATACAAACTTTTCATTGTCACAACAAAAGTTGAATAAAGTTAGCATTTCTATCAGGAATTTTACAATTAGGAGCTGCAGGAAAGCAATATTTATGCAAAATTAGCTTAAAGACAATATCATCTATTCCGTCCCTCTTGTTATTATACAATATACCTCGTCATTTCTGTGAAAATATGAGAAAAATCTGATTAAATGACAGAATCCTGGTCATTTGTAGATTAATAATATTTCGTGCAGCTTAAAAGATGAATACAGATACATGAACTCTTAGTGTACGTTAGTTGATACTTCCTGGATATCTATACCGAAGAAAGATGAATACAATTCGAACCTATAACTTGGTGACTACTACTGTGTATGAACTAATTAAAATCACTATTGACAGGTGTGGACTAATAGTACACTTAAAAAGGTTTAAATCCCTTGTTACAACACATTTTGTAAACTTGATTTCTTGAGTAGACCTTACCGAGTAACATGTATATCTATAATGATTTATATCCATTTTGTATTGTTTGAATCTTCTCATTGATGTTTAGGACTGCAATTGATCAATCTCTTAATGGCATACGTGTATCCTGTGCGGATCTCCTCGATATTGTCACAAGTATTATAAGCAAAGGTGGGACTCGTCAGTTGGATGTACCTGCGTTCGAGACTTGATGTTCACTCCGGCATTCAAACCCATTACCGTTCACTCCAAACGCCATAGCGTTATCCACTTAGCTACTGAGTCCTGATAACCACTAGCTTGTGCAGCTTTTGTCCAGCTGACGAGTCCAAAATAGGATGAGACGCGCGTCCTGGATTCCACTGTTAGCCACCATCCATATTTGCTTATAATATTGATTAATAGTTTGTAATCAAGATTACCATACTATTCTAAATAATCTTACCGATCCACTTTATGTGAACAATCAGATAGGGACAAGTGACATCAACCTGTGAAATAATCTATGTAGTAGCTAGTCAGAACATAACCTCCACCTGGAAATTTTTGCTTTCTAGGGAATACACATGTTTTTGTCATTCTTAGGGGAACTTCAGCATTATACTGATTCTGTGTAGGTTTTAATATTTTGTGATTTTAGGCTTACATAGAAAAGTGTATAGGTAACCACTTAAGAGTCGTATTTAAAGATAATCCATAAATTTGTATAAATGAAATGTTCTTCAACAGTACTTTGACTGATAAATGTTGGTAGATGAAAAGCTAACTCCAACTATGTGTATAGCAACAATAAAAGTGACTACTGAACTAGGTATCAAATTTTATTCTAGAAAGTAGTATTATTATAATGTCCTATGTTACCAAGAAGATTGTAAACTTTGAAGATTGGTGTTTTAAATGAGTGTTTTATTGGAATAAACTAACCTTCAACTCATAAACAGAACGTGATGTAACACATAGTGTTAAATCTTCAGTCGGAAGATTTTTCTGAAAATCATTTGAAGTAAATTCTGTACCAATAAAAACTTCATTTGGATGACTAGTGTAAATAGTAATTCGTTTTGAACCGGTATTAGACATAAAATCATCTGTACGTAATAACAATCCTATAGGTGGTGATAATTGTCCAACTGTAGCAATAGCATCAACACGTTGAAGTGAATGTATAGCCCAATACCATATATAAGCTGGACGAATTTGAAAAGGTTCCACATAAACACTCATAAGAAATTCACGTACCTAAAACAGAAATAAACATGAATAAGACTTTATAATATATAAAAATATTTGCTGTTCTCTGTCTAGTTCTTCTCTGTGTAGTATAATATTCAATTGATAAATTTCATTGAATGCCATCCTAGTAAATATTTGTACCCGTTGAAAATCAAATATGCTTCTAAGGAAACCAGAACAAAATGTACAAAATTAAGAACACAAGGAAAAAAAAGTTGCCAACAGGTTGGATGGAAAATGCTGGTGTGCGACCTATGCTTCTCCACGAGGGGTAACAGGCGTAAGTAAGTAAAAGGTACGAATTCATATTCTATGAATAAGAATATAAAAATAGTTCTCGAGTATTCACAATTACAAATATCTAATTATAAGTAAACTTTACTATCTAACAATAAATAAACAAATTCAAGATTGAAATTCTGAGAAAAAAAGCAACTGGTTTTACTGAAGATCTTCATTAGATAAAGAATATATATCTTCATTAATTTAAGTTTTTGTACTTTAAAGGATAGAAGAAATTTAGAAAACTAGGTATCAGTAATTGTAAACATTGACATTATATCTTAATTTAATCCAACTTATTGAACCATTTCAACATTAGATATCGTTAATTATTAGTGGTTATCTTCAAGAGTTTTCTTTTTCAACGTATAAGAGAATTTTGTAGAAAAAGATAGTACTGTAGTGAACAAAACACTAGTTGGGACAATCGAATGTATTTAGAAAGAAATTACAGACTATCTCACTAAATTCTCATAACCATACAATGAACAGTTAATTTGCAAAATAACAATCAATTGTCTCAATCTTCACTGTTCCTTTTGCAAATATTAGTCCATCTATTTTGTTTTTATTGTTCATGCATTTTTATATCGAATGCGCTTCGTTTCTGTTCTTTCTTTATCGATCTTGTGCCAAAATACATTCTATGTCCAACCATCACCATATTCTACTTATATGGGTATAAGTAGACTACACCACAGTACTATCGCATTTTGAAGGGTGGGGTGTTAATTTACCGTATTTTGTTCATGAATAAAGCACGTTTATTTTTCCATTTTATATAACTGTTAGAAGAATTGTTCATCAACGAAAACTATATATAATCATGTACTGTTTTCGCCCATTGATTGTTTTCCAGTTATATTTTTTAATTACATTTAACCTAAACGTCATAGGTTTCAATATAACGGCAAAATAAAAAGTTTTCCCGTTTTCCACGATATACTATCACCGTATTATGATCACTAGACTGAATACGCCATCGATACATTTTGTTTAGATTTGGGTCACACCATACCAGATGTATGATTCGCTATAGAAGTCGAACATATGATACTGAATAAAGCAAATCTTATCATTATCATAATTATTTTTAAACAAATCAAACTGAGGTGGAAAATACATAAAATATATTTGCCTAGATAAGTGTATGAAGTATTTCAACATAATCTAACAAATTAACCAGCAATTTCAATTCTTTGACTGACTTGTGGAGATTTCCCAAGGCCAACTTTAATCAGCAAATCAACTATATCACCTTGAACATTAGATACAGTTAATACATCTGAATCGGATACTCTAACCCATATTTGCTGGTTAACTTGTTGAATTGTTCGATTATTTGTGGTAAAACTATTCCTCCAATCAATAATATTTCGTGGTAGACGTAGAATTTTCTTCATGAAACTTAATTCAGGATGAAAAAATCGAAAACTATGATCAATTATTGGTGGTTGAATATGAATATGTAGAATTAATTGTGAAATAATCTTCCCGTAAGTTGTTGATTTGAAGATTACCTGATTGAGTAAAAGAAAATTTATCCATATTTTGGATAGAAAAATATATTGTTCATCCAGTTAATAATTAAAAACAATGAACACATGATATCAAATATGAACTCCTACAAATTTAATAAATAAAGTTAAACGTAACTAGTCAATTAACAAGGAAAGGAGTTGACATAGTTTCAGATCACCACCTGGTGGTTGCTAAGATGAAACTGAAGCTAAAGAATCACTAGACAACTGGAGAAACAGCATTACAAAAATTAAATACAGAGTTCCTTTGACATAATGACAAAGTCAACAAATTCAAGATACCTCTCAGTAACAGGTTCCAAAACTTACAAGATCTATTGGAAGAAGGGGAAACTACTATGGAGGACAACTGGAAAAAGATCAAAGAAGCACTAATTACAACTTGTCAGGTTCTGGGTATCAAGAAGCATCATATTAAGGAATGGATCTCTATTGACACCCTAGGTAAGATTTAAGAAAGGAAAGACAGGAAGTCAGTGTTAGGATATTCACAGGAATATCCCAAAATTATCTCGAAAGTAAAGTCGTATGTTTTCAGACTCTTCACATATTTCGCATGTTGTTTTCTATTGGTCATTATTTACAGTTGTCCTAACTATGACTTTCACGTGTCGTTTTCCTATTGGTCAATTTTGAGTTGTCCTAATTATAACCTCTACGTGTCCTTTCTTTCCATTGGTTACTGTTCATAGTCATTTTAACTGTATAAATATGCCTTGTCTGTAAACCATTTTTGTTCTGCTGCTGACCCCATAAACAGTTCTCATTTAACGGCTGTGTTCTGATTTATTGGAGTTAGGGAACAGTATTGGGGTCGAACTAGGATATCTGAATTTGGTCAATCGGTAGAATTTCGTGTAGTCCTATCGCAATACGTAATGTTTGGGCGATTTATATTAGTCAACAATTAACAACAGCCGAACAAGAGCAGAGAAAACCAAGACACAGGCCGAATACACAGAAGCAAACGGTATGACACAGATATTCATTTTATCATGAAAAGAATATGTTTAGTAATTTTGACATCAGTTTCTAATTGAGTAGCAAATTTTGTAAATAACCGCAAATATCTAAAATACTCTGAAAAGCCACTATGATTGACGGATTTTTATTTTACTAAAAATATCTGTCCGTTCTCAGTAGAATTCACAAACAACGCCTGTTTTTACTGACCAATGTTAACTTCAGTGACGATGTGTATGGTTCCCTTTGATTGGTATTTTAAGAATAAATCAACTCTCATCGATAAGTTTCAATTAGTTAATTTAAGTTCCATGGTTTGAGTGCTAACATGATTTAATAGCTAAGTATTGGTGTTAAAGAAGAGAGAGATTATCAAGTTTAAACAGGTAATGTATTTGAGAATACCTGATGTTCTTTATCTGCGTTCGACTAGCCCTAGTAGTTAAATTTACTTTCAAAAAACTCAGTTCTAAATTTACAGTCTAAACTTTTTTTCATATAGTAAGCTTCAATAGAAAAAAAGCCCCCAAATGCCCTGGTATAGCTGAGAGTAGGGAGAGTCCGCTCTCCCTCTCGAAATGCTCTCGAATGGCCACGCGTATATAGCCTCTGCAAAGGAATTCCTGCTCACTACCTTCTCACATCAAGAGTGTTGTTTACGAAATTGAGAGGACGAAAAGCGAAAATCCGGCGCTTTAACCGGGTTGGTGGACACAGCAAGTCCACCCAGGGGAGTTGGAAAACCCTGATTCCAAACCATTGGTGCATATGGGCTCCAGTATCCTGAGGGAGTGAATGGCGTATGAACCAATTGTTGGTCACCGGCTACCATGGGACTACATCTCCTCACGATGCTCCACTGCCATGTGGATCAGACCTTTAGGTCAAAGGCTCCGGGTGTGTCCCCCCTAGGAAAACCACCTGTTTCAGTTTGGACACCTGGGCAGTATCATAGCCCTCACATAATTAACATGAAAAGACAATATTGTGTGTGGCGCATATATATCTGGTTCCCCCTTGTACCAATATTTATGTGTTTAAATAAATAAATAAAATAAAAATGATTCTTTACTTTAGAACGAGTTTACATTTAGCCAGCTTAACTACATATAAGATACCTGTGTTGAATGAAATCCATATGATTACAAGTAACTATTGTTAATCATAGTAGGAACACTGTACACGTAGAGTTAAAATTGTTAGAAGTTATCTAAGTTTGTGCTGCCTTTTCTACTCTTAGAATACGTAAGTCTGTCATAACGTTTCTATCGTAATTGTTATACATAACATCACATTACAATATTACTCTAAGTGTCCAATATAATATAATTGTTACGAAGAAGGACAACAGAAAATCGAGTAAGCCAGTAATCGAAGAGTTAACTGTGCACAATTAAATTGAAGAAAAAAAACGTGTTAATAGGGATTAGTTAACTAACTTAGTAAATCAGTTACGTTTGTCTATTATAACAGTCTAACGTATAAATGGAACTCCTCACTATACATCAACGTCCTTGATTATGAGAAAGCAATTGACAGTGTGGGTAGGAGAACATTATGGAAACCTCAACTACACTATGGAGTACCTGAGAAAATCATCAATATCATACGGAATTCATACGACGGACTACACTGCAAAGTCGTGCATAGAGGAAAGCTGACAGACGCATTCCAAGTGGGGAGCGGAGTCAGACAAATCTGTTTACTGGATTATGAAGACCTCCATGAGGGGTATCAGGCGAAAGTAAGTAAATAACGTATAACAGTGTAATTGTGTTCCTACACAGTTATTGTCTAATTCATTGTTGATACTGTGAACATGGTAGGTGCATTCTAGAATTTTCATCTGTAATAGAACATGCTGTAAAGGGAATGGTTATTATAAAACAGGAAGTTTGCTCGACATCTGATCCAAAAATATACAATTAAATTTCTTATATAACTAAGTTCAATGTGAATTATATCAGAGTAACAACTATCCCACTAATAAAATGTGTTATTCACTTGGAGTTTATCAGAACAAATTACTGAATATGTGTTAGTCTACTTTTATTAAGTGTATAAGTAATCCTTAACAGTGTAAATCGTTCAGTATAAGAATGTATTTGATATAGCTTGAACAGAGATTTGTATTAAAGTGTTTCAATGTTTTAATGCTGAAACGCATTGATCAATTATCATAGTAACTAGGATACATTACTAAAGTTAATTTTTTTCACAACACAAAAATAATATCTTACTTGTATGACACGTTTCATTTGTACAGGATTATCTTCAATACTTGAAGTAAATTCGAATAGCTATAACAAGTAAAACATATGTAACTAAAAATCGTACATCATCTCTCTTTGGTAAGAAATAACTTATACAAAGTTGATCGGTTTAATTTTATTATAGTTGAAAGCGTGAGTCAATTGAAGCTAGACCACCATCCAAAACTTGGATGCACTGGACGGCCGTCTCGTCCTATTGTGGGACTTCTCAGCATTGCGCATCCACGAGTTGATATCTCACAACAGACGTGGTTTGAACTCCACTGGTCACTGCTTCTCACTAGAACTCTTGGATTTACCTCTCGAAGTCAGTCACTAGTGATATCATTTCACTGAAAACAATTGGTGAACGGTTGCTCAACTTCGTGAATTGATTGGAGTTAGACATGAACACCATTGGATGCCGGTTCAGTGGTCTATCGGTTAAGTGCTCTGGCGCAAGACAGGTAGGTCCTGGGTTCCAATTTCGTGAGGCAAGGTTGTGGATGCGCACTGCTCAGGAGTCCCATAATAGGACGAGACGGCCGTCCAGTGCTTCCAGGTCTTCGATGGTGGTCTAGCTTCAATTGACTCACGCTTTCAACTATGAGAATACTAAATTTCCACAAAACCCCTTCTGTTAATTTTATTAGATTATAAAATCAATTAGGTATTAAGCTATGTTAATTCCATTACTGATAAACAATATAGAAATTTAATTCTGATATTTATAATTATATCTTCGGTATTGAAATAATATCAGCAAGGTTTGTAATATTCGGTTATTGATATTCAGAGCCTCATTTGATCAGTGTCTGTTAGTAAGTGACTATATGCAATCAGTAGTTAAGTTGGTAACTTATCGGGGTTCGAAGGTGATGGATACTAAATTCAAGTTTCAGAGTGAACATCAACACTGGGATTAAAGTATATCCAAATAAAATGAAACACACATCCTAGATTTCAGTGACAGCCACAGTTCAAATAAAATGAGAAGTTACAAAAGTGTAGAAAACGAATCTTCGAAGCATAAATTGACGACCCATTCAATCACAAATAGTCAATGAAATAAAGAGATTAAACATTAATAATTTGTTCACTGGAGGTAAGTTGAGCGGTTAACAGATTATTATGCCTCAGATAGCATTCGTCACAAACTGAAATCATTTGGGGGTATCATCGGAAAAATGAAGTGCTGAGGACCGCTTGCCTTAGTATGGTGAGTACTAAAGGCTCAGCCAGAGACCAAACTCAGGAACTTTAATCCTAACGGCGAACGTCAAAAACCCCCAGAACCACGAGCTGGATATTCGATCGACTAGCGATAAAGAGGGGATTGAATCCAACAATAGTGGTGACAACTGTTTCACTCCTGATATATCTGACTACTATTATTTCCTTAGAAGTAATAAAATGTTAACCACAAGTTTATTCATTATTAGGTAATTTCCAAGTCTTGGAATGCAATAAATTAACCATTAACTACACCAATATTTGCTTGATTGAAATCAAATTATAGGATAGACTGATTCTAGTTATACTTTTTGTAGTTTTTGAATAAACAGATTAAAAACTCTCTGAAGGAGTGATGTCATAAACTAATGAATAATCAGATTACCTTCCTCAACCAATCAATGTGTAGATCATAGTCTCTTTAACCGCAGTTTTAATTAAGTACGTAACTTAACGTATGCCCTTCACCACTGATCCAGTGCAGCTGTTTCAACTAGGCGTAAACAAGAAGTTAAAAGGAAAATCTAGGAGAAAACCCCGATGATATTCTTCCCATTTGTATTTCCGTAATAACATTTGCTGGTATATGACTGGTTGTCATCGTTTTTAGTTTACCAAGTTTGCCATGCACCCAAGGCAATCCCATGCTACTATATAAATAGAATTGTTCCTTACCAACTGTTGACTTGTAAACAGATTTTGGTGGAGTTTCGTTCTCTGAGCCGGATGGTTTGGCCGTGGAGCTTTCATCGGTATTCTGAACAACATCTTCAGTACAAACTTAAGGTAGAAGTGAAGTGTTCGAATTCCTCCATTTATGGCTCTTAACATATCCTGTAGACCTCGATCTTTATTGGTTATTGTTGACCTTCAACCTGTCATTATTTACTTCTTTATTTTGATTGTATCTTCCAATGATTTGATTCTAGGTACTATATTTGTACATAATTTTCCTGATTGGTTGATAAATTGGATCAATTTCAATGTGTTTGTTGATTTCCGATTGACCTGAATGGCAAGCTACTAAAAACATTTTGGTGTTTTTAGAGTTGCCTCTATCCAAGGTCTCAACATTTTCCCAGTCAAACGTGTTCTTAATTGTCTACTTGCAATTTTATAAGCGAGGATATATTATGGCGTTTGACCGCTAATGTTCGTGCAGGAACGAACATCAATTAGCGATCAGAGAACAAAACTCCACCAAAATCATCCACCTGAGCTAACAATCTACACCATCTTATGTACAGAATACAAAGTTATCTTGACATTTACTTATTCTCTATCGATTAACTTGTAAATTATTAACGTTAAAGTGTTGTCGTTCGTCCGAAGTTCGATGTATTCGACTTTCTATTTGTTGCTCCATATTACAAGAAGCCTTAGTTCAAACCCAATAAAGCAACAACGTTAATCATTCGTGTGAAGACATTACATAGTTAACTCTGTGTAATGATTAAAACGTTAGTGAGTCTCTCACTACAAGTTCATGGGTGTTATTATGTGATGGCACGTACATCTAAAAGCACCAACTTCAAGTGAAAAATACGTGTTTACCATACATCGTACCCACATTTCTATCACCTACACCATCATATTGTTTAGTACATTGAAACATCGTAGCTTCTTCATATTTCATCGGTATTAGTACAGTTTCGTTTGGTTTGAGAAACAATATAACATTGTTTCTTTTCAATGATTTTCTTTCAATATTATCATTGTTATTGTGATCGTGATAATTGTTTTTCATATCCAGAGCAAACAAATCATCTTCTGTTGGTGTGTCGATATTGAAAGCTAATTTTAATGCACGTACTTCACGTGGATCCATAACAAAGGATAAACTATTTCTATAAATTAAAGTACAAATATCGATAGAAATCGATTAAAAGTTCCCATTCTGACTTTTCTTTAAGATTCGTCAAAGTATTTCAAAAGTTAGGTTATTGTAAAATATCCTATCTATTTTTTATTAAATAGCATCCTAATGTCTATAGCAAGGTAATCTGAGCAGAATGCCATATACCAACCAAGGCTGATCAAATTTCAGTTAAAATATTGACAACCAGATAATTCAAACCATTTCAAATTGAATTAAATATCATACCCGTTATACAAGTGAGTGGCTATCTGGAGTCAGTAGCTAAATGGATAAAGCGATGAAGTTTGAAGCGAATGGTATTGCGTTAGAGTCCTGGAGTGAAGATCAATTCTGCAATGTGGGTACATACAGCTGACAGATACAAAACAACAAAACGCGCGTTCTGAATTTCACTTCTAGCCACATCCTATTTACTCTGTAATAACTCATAAAAACAATCTTATAACTATGAGTTATTATCTAGGTTCAAATAGAAAAAACCTAAAGAAAATAAATGTAAACATGAGTATTCTGGGTTCAATTGATAAAAAGTCATGCTAAATTAGTACAATTTACAAAATCAGGTTCTCATATAGAGTATATAGAATGTGGCTAGCGGTGAAATATAGGATCCGCGTTTCGTGCTTGTAATAATATAAGGTGAGTGGTATGGTGATCGAGTTACTTAACATTTCAACTTTTCGGTTACAGGTTCTAATCCGCGTCAAAGCTGTTGTCAGTTAATGAGTTATCAAGCCCTTAATGTAGTTTATTCGCGAATCTATCAGTGTTTGATTTCCAGTGGAATATTAGCAAAGAATTATGGTTTACTTTTTCAGTAGTTGTCAAACGGTGGTGACAACATTTTTATTGAGAGCAGTGATTACGGTAGACATCTACACAAACATCAGTATATCGACGTAAATATATTTCTCAACACATAGGAAAATTATGTTAAGCATATATCATCTGTCCACATAGTTTGAACTGGCCTTCTAATTCAAAATGAAACAGTTAATTCAATATTATTATCAACTTACGAATCATCTTCAATGTTCACATTAACAGTATCTTCGATATTGAAAGGGTTCTTTAATTGATATTCAAAAAATTCTGTACAACCAAAACTTGTAGATAGTTCATGTTCAATAGTTGTAGCTTTATTGATTATTCGTTCAAATAATTCATGTTTCTTTTGATCTCTATAATGGCTAATTGTATCCAACTGTGGTTTTCCATCTAACAATAAGGTCTATTATACGAATGAAATAATTGTTATTATTTAGTTCAAATATAACTTTAAAAGAATTCTATCTTTTTAAATACTTACCAGTTGAAGCGCAAAACATGAAAAATCATCCTTTATACTAGAATATAAATATTTATAGTTGAAAGCGTGAGTCAATTGAAGCTAGACAACCATCGAAAACCTGGAAGCACTGGACGGCCGTTTCATCCTATCATGGGACTCCTCAGCAGTGCGCATCCACGATCCCGCGCTCGCGAGATTCGAACCCAGGACATACCAGTCTCGCGCCAGAGCACATAACCGATAGACCACTGAACCGGCATCCAACGGTGTTAATGTCTAACTCCAACTAATCCACGAAGTTTGAGCAACCGTTCACCAATTGTCTTCAGTGAATTGATATCTCACAACAGACGTGGTTGAACTCCACTAGTCACTGCTTCTCACTAGAACTTCTGGATTTACCTCACGAAGTCAGTCTATTAGAACTGACCTAATATAGTTGTACATGATCGGTGTCAAGAATTAGTTGATTAGAAGTTTTGAAGCACAATGATGATTTAAAGATTTTGTAAAACACCTTTTAAATCACTTAATGATTTGATTTACATTTATTGAATCTTACATTACTATTAGTTACTAGCTTTCAATGGTCTGAAGTTAGTGCTTTATGCTTAATTCATTACTTTTCTAGTTTATATACTTAATAGGAGTCTTTCAATGTTGAAACTTCTTCCATGAGAATTTTTAATGTTTCTATAGCTGTCAGAGGATTTCAGAATTTACGTTAGATATATTTAGCAGCAAATATTAAGTATCAGCCTTAACATCGACTATCCATCTGGATTAATTATTGAGATAATCTAAGGTACTGCTCACATCCTTCAATACTATACGTAATTCAAATTTTCTAGGTCCTTGTATCCTAATAAAGTGAATTTGATACAAATAAACGTAGGATGTTTCTGTCAAACAATCCTCCCTTTTAGTAATGCTTTCATTTAACTATCAAACATAAATTTTCTAAGAAAGTAAACCATCAGATCTCAATTATTGTTTAAAAAAATTATTTTAACTCAGTTGTTTGGTATTAATATAGACTTGGTCATAAAATGTAATCAACTAACTAAAAATGATTATTCAATAAATATTTAGATCACTATCAGTTAAATACCTAGATGTACTGATCTTCGTGGTTATTGGCAAGACCGAATAATTTTCCTACAAGTGAATATCGTTATTCATATTTAAAAAGAAAGGAGATTCAACTCATAAGACATCATTCAGTTGGTTAAAACGTTTCCAGAAGGTTACCTTATTTGGGCTGAAGGATGAAAGTGTTTTACTAAATACTAAGTGTGCATCTTATTGACTAGCTTCAAGAGGAAATTCTTGAAGTGCTAGTGAGAAACCGTGACAAGTGAAGGTCAACCATATCAGGTTTGAGGCAGTTACCACCGAAGACAATGGGAGTTGGTTGTGCAATGTCATGGATTGATTGAAGTTTGACATTAACATTCGTTGAATGCCGGCTCAGTGGTCTAGAAGTTATGGGTTGGCGAGGGTAAACCGAAAGTCCTAGGCTCCATTTTCGCGTGCTAAGTCTTGTATACTCACTACTAAGGAGTCCCACACTATGACGAAACGGCATTCCAGTGACTCCATATTTTCAACGGTTGTCCAACATAGATCGGTTCATTATTTTAATGAAAATCAATCTTCACAACTCTATGCAAACAAATACCGACCAGTTTGTATTTTCATTAGTTTTTCAATAACATTCCACCCGATAATATTTGTATTTTTTTAAACAATCCTTATTCATAATTATTCATTTGAAGATAGCTATCTGATATTGTTCTTTAGAAAAAAGAATGTAGTCGAAAAATCATTAAATATTCAAATGTAAAACAATCTTTATATGCAATGATGGATAGTGGTTAGCATTGGAATCCAGGACGTGCGTTTCGTCCTACAAGTAAACAACACCAAGTGAATGTGAAACAATCTGTTGCATTGAAGTTCAGATTCATCCGAAGTATTTAAATATCCCCAAAAAATGAACGCAGTATCTATAAGACTATATGATCAATACATTGCTAACTTGTTACGCTACGAGTGAACTTAATTAATCTTACTTTTTTTAGTGAGAGTTTACTTATTGGGAACCTTGTCTAAATCATAATATTGTAGTGTGGTCTACTTATAGCCATATAAGTAGTATATGGCGATAGTCAAACAGAATATATTTTGGCAGAAGACCGATAAGGAAAGAACTGAAGTGAAGCGCGATTGGTAGGAAAATGAATAAACAGTGGAACTATAGAAGATGAACTGATATTTGCAGAAGGAACAGTGAAGATTGAGACAATTGGTTGTTATTTTGCTAATTAATGGTTCATTGTATGGTTATCAGAATCTAGTGCGATAGTATGTAATTTGTGTCTAAATAAATTCAATTGTACCCAACCGGTGTTCTGTTTACAACAATATTACTTCTGACCAAATTCTTTTAATTTTACACAGAATTTATTACCAGGTCGTTATACTTAAGGGACAAATTTTCACAAAACTATTAAAGTAAAATATGGAAAATGTTAAAGATTTAAAAAACAAAGAGGATAATGTTAAACATCGAATAACTCCTAAAGTAACTACATGATTCTGTCAACAAGATTTTCGTGTTATTTGATTTTCATTCTACTTAAACATTCAACCATAATGTCACATTTCGATTAATTCTTAGAGACTTTTACGTACTACACGAAAACTGTTCAGACTATATGAAATTGTCACCAGACTGTCATTGGTCACTCAGTCAGTCAGTCAGCTACAACGTAGGACCAGGCACATAGATGCATCGTTCCAAGTTGCTATACCTCGTTAGCACAACAAGATGAACACTGGATTCATAGAAGTAGTTAATTTAGTGGTGGTATTATATAAAAGAAATGTTGTATATAAGGATATAGTATAGAAAGAAAGGAAGATATGAAGCCATTTTAATCTGAAGGTTTAAGGGAAGATAAAGAGTGTATACACCTACGCCATTGTGATCGATTTTGAGCCATGTCACCTAGAGTCTCCAATCATCGGTCACTGCTTTTAGTTCAGTCAACAATTGAATGTTAATTTTATTAACCTACCTTTATATTCGACTTTTCAGATAGTTTAGTATTATCCCATACATTTTTTAAACCTTCAACAGATTTCAATGAACTATGTAAACGTTCAAGTTTCTCTAATGTTGTCACGTCTTCTATTCCACTCTGATTTTTTACTAATTTACTTGCTTTTATTGTCATGGGTGATTTTTCTTCAGAGGCACTATCCACTTTCAACATTCTTTGTAGTTCAGTATTAGTTGGTTTAATTTTATGCGCGCGAACCACAATCCCTGTTGTGTCATCATTTGATTTCATGTTTGAGAGATCACCACCTGTAAATCTAGTAGAAATAAAGCAAAGTATCATAAAATCAATCACTTTTTCTTTCATTTTCATAGTGCTGAGTTTAATTATTTAACGTCGTGCTTTAAGCCGGAGATTTTCGACTTGCGAAACCAGAGTATAAATTTTTACTGAGTGAGATTCATTAAGAGCTTCAATATAATAATTAATCGTTTGTTGAGCAATCGCTATCAACCTCTTCTCCATTGTTTCCATACATTTCTCCCATTAATTGAATAGTTGAAAGCGTGAGTCAATTGAAGCTAGA
>NW_017386158.1:60048-76757 GCF_000237925.1 Schistosoma mansoni
TCTAGCTTCAATTGACTCACGCTTTCAACTATGGAAGTACTAAATCTCCACAAAACCACTTCCATTAATGTCATTTATTTCCTACCACATATGTACAAACGAAATGTTATGAAATTACTTACTTTCTGAAACAAGTAGCATCCCTTTGACTAATTAAATATTTTTTCCGGTTATTATTTCTGATCGTAATTTCTTTGGGTATTAGTTCTTTACGATGTCCAATATTTGCAAGTCGCAAGAGCAAACAACCTTGAATATCTGGAGGGCTTGATGAACTTGATTCATCATCAAATAAATTGTCGTTTGAATTCAAGATTTCCGTGGAGTACGTGATCTGAACGGCTTCACGACCTTGACGACAAAGGTGCTTTGTAAAAAATGACAATAATCAGTCTACATAAACAAGTGTACATACTTGTGTATATTGTCATTATTATTTTGGGAAAAACAAATCAGAAATCTTCGTATTTTAAGTAAAGTAACTGGGATACTAGAATATACTATAGTGCCATATGTAGTGACACTGGATGATTATTATGCAGTATTATAGACTGGTCAAAGTCGCAACTGTAGAGCATTAAAACCAACCCGATGGCTATAAAAGTAAAGCGTACGTCACCAGATCCAAAAATCGTGCGTTGGACTACGGGCAACGTGTGGGGAGTAATGTGACGTCTTGTACTATATTACACCTACACAGCTTATTCTAGTTTCTGGACAAGTCAATTCACCTATACGTTATGAGTCATATTTTGATCGTGTTAATTATTCGCTTATTAACCTTGACTATTTTTTCAAGTGAGCGTATATGTGTGCACACTTCGTATCTTATTCATCATATGCCTGTCATTCATTTTTGTCCGACTATAAATATTGATCAATGCTTGCTTATAGCGAGTTGGCTTATCAGCCATCTCCACTACAGACGTTATGGGTTTTCGCTCCTTAAGAGTTCCATTTGAAGATGAAACATTTGCCCAGTGTTTTACTGATCCGAACAACACCACTAGTGAAATTAATCTCTAACTAATGAGAACTACTTATCTCTTGATAACGTATCTATGGAGCACAAAAAATAAACTACGTTTTTAAAACTTGTCGTATAGAATTTCTTTTGTACGATCGCAACAACTGACACATCTTTAGCTACTTCTAATATTCACCTATTTATCAGTACTCATCGATCAACTAATTTTCCCGAACATTAGAAGTTTCCAGTATAAAACCGTTTGAGGTGATAGTATGAAAGCGCATTTAAACACGAATATATAAAGATAACTTATGTCAGCCGACAACTACGCTTAGTCAGAGCGATGTATCACAATTCATAAACAAATATATTGCTCGGTCAATATCCAGTGATTGAGATAATCTAGTTAACCCTAAATCAGTTGCAAAAACCAAAGAATTTTAATAATTCACTTAAGATAGTAGAAAATATTTTCTATTCTATTGAAAACATTCGATTTGAATTTTGACGTCACTAGTAAGTTGAATCCAGTCATAGAGTTACATAACAATATTCTACTATAAAAACGACTTATCAAATACCGGTAAATATCATCTGTACGATAACACTTTGAAAGTGATAAATATCAGACCTGTACTAATAACGACGTTAAATTAACCTGAATGTTACTACCGAAGCACTTCATACTGAAAAACTAAGTGAGACTCATAAAAATACACTACCGAATTTATAAACAATCTATTCCACTGCATTTGGAACAAATGCATTATGTTGCACAGATATTTTTACAGATATTACGGCACATTGAGAACTAATATCACTATGTTCAATTCACCTTATTCAAATCCAAGTCATTCTTATTAAACAAAATTTCATTAATACTGGAATAATGTTATTGTCACATTATCTTTCTGTTATAAACTGTGTGATACTTGTTATAACTCTAGGGTTTCTGGTTATAACAGTCCTTTCACTTTTTACACGTATGTGGGACGTTAATTTACCTTAGACGAATATCTACACTAGATTCCCACCCAGTGTCTATTCTACAGGACTTCAACACAACTCAGATCAAGAACACGAGATTAGCCTGACTATAACGTCAATATATTTCCACACCAAAATCCGACACAAGGAACAGTCAATCAATAACAGTCAAGATAGGAGAATACATAACACATATAACACCTGTCATCCTATCTAATGTCTGACTCAGCAGAACAAACAATCATTGTCATTCTCGTTCACACATCACTTTCTTCACTACAACCATATTTGTAAGCGAATCAATTTGTTACATAACTTTCGAGTAAATGAATGATTATTGAAGTATAGTTATAAATATTTATGGACAGTAATAGAATATCAGTTGGCGTACCAATCTATCAATGTACATCTAATTTGAATCTGTTAGTCAAATGCCATAAAAAAAGTAAGTAGAAAAAAAAAAAGAAACTTTCTCCAAAGTTTAAGTCAACGTTTTCCTACATTGTCAGTCTTTATTCAAACTAATAAAATTCTTACAACTCAGTGTAATAGAACTTTTGTTCAATTTGTTTTCGTTGGAATGACCTTTCCATTTAAAAAAATCGTAACCAATGGTTAAGGACTCTGAGTGACATGACTCAGAATCGATTACAGTAGCGTAGGTGTATACACTCTTTGTCTCCCGTTAAACCTCGAGATTAAAATTACTTTATACCTTTGTTTCTACAAACTAATTCTTTCTTCCTGTATTATTTCCTTATACAAAATCTTTCTTTACTACCATTGAAGTAACTACTTCTATGAATCCGGTGCTCATCTTGTTGTGCTAATGATGTGTGGTAACTTGGACCAATGCATATATGTGCCTGGTCCTATGTTGCAGCTGACTGACTGACTTAACAATCGTTTAGCAGAATTTCCATACATTATCTTACCTTTTTATCAATCAATTATCTGTGTCTTACTATTAAATTCATTTGTATTTACTTTATTTATCACTAAACATTATATTTTTACAAAATCGTTGCATAACATAAGTTTTGCATTAAACTAATTAACTTTTAATTCACTTGGTATTGTTTGTTTGAATCTCCCATTGATGTTTAGGACTGCAATTGATCAATCTCTTACTGGCATACTATGCCTATTGCCTCGATATAGCCTTAATTCACAAGCATTATAAGCAAAGATTGACAGCCGCTAGCAGGGAAATCCAGGACGCGCGTTTCGTTCTATTTGGGACTCGCTAGCTGGATCTACAATACCAATTGAATTCAAACTTCACCTTATTGAACAAACAAGTGGCTATCAGGACTAAGTAGCTGAGTGGATATCGCGATGGCGTTTGAAGCGAAAGTTTCTAGGTTCGAGTCTCAGAGTGAACATCAACTCTGAGATGAAAATACATCCAGCTGACGAGTCCCAAATAGGACGAAACTCACGTCCTGGATTCCACTGCTAGTAATTATCCATCTTATAATTAACTTTTACTTATAATGTATATTTATCAGTTAAATTTGCATAATGTAAGTACTTTTTACGACTATATTAAGGATTCTTTATCTGTACTGTTATAATGAACTTTCGTTGAAAATAACTAATCTAAGGAAAAAAACAAAAAAACTTACTTTTAATTCAATCATACAAGTTCCTAATAGAATATGAGATTTTGCATTCCAAACATCAATTTGCATAGTTGTTCGAAGTAGATAATTGAAAAACATTTCCATTTCACCAGGTTTAAAGTAATTAGGATCAATACGAAAAACTACCTACAAAATTATTACAATTAAAGAAACTAATTTTATCAATTTGATAAAATGTGACTAGTGAAGCTGTAAACCGAATTTTCGGTGGACACGGAAAGTCCACCTAGGGGAGTTCAAAAACCGTTATGCCAAACCAATCGTGCATATGGGCTCCAGTATCCTGAAGGAACAAATGGCGTATAAGTCAATCGTTGGCCACCGGCTACCATGGGACTGCATCTCCTTACGATGCCTCACTGCCTTGTGGGTCAGACCTTTAGGTCAAAAATCCTGATGTGCCCCCCCCTGAGAAAACCACCTGCTTCGGTTTTGGCACCCGGACAGTATCATAGCCCTCACACAAATCAGATGAGATTTGTGTGGCGCATATGTATCTGGTTCCCCTTTGTACCAACATTTATGTGCTTAAATAAATAAATAAATAAAACCGAATTTTTAACATTTCCTTAACTTTATTGATAGCATGTATTCAATATTCTATTAAGAGAATAGGTTAAAAAGTTGCAAAGTCATATGTTTTCTTAAGAAAAACTACAAAACTAGGTTTCATTGATGAAGCTACTCAAATCCACTCTGATTCGATTCCATTTGTAAAACTTTTCAGCGTATGATAAAATGGTAATAGAATTAAGGACAAAGTGTAAATGACAATTGGATGTCAATAAAATACAACATTGATCAGTTATTTCACTTTGTAGATATACTGTAAGTGTAAATTATGATAGAGATAGTTGAGTTTAGATTGATATCATGAATTGATCAGTGTTAGACCACCATTGAAAACCTGGAAGCACTAAACAGCCATTTCGTCTTAGTACAGGATTCCTCAGTGGTATAGAGGTTCAGCATTCGTGCGCGAGACCTAAGGTCCTGAGCTCGAGTCCCGCGTGCGGGATCGTGGATGCGCATTGATGAGAAGTCCTATAATAAGTCAAGACGGTCGTTCAATGCTTCCAGGTTTACAATGGTGGTCTAAAATTAATCCATTCATGATTCACTCATTAGTTACAAATAATCGGCAGAACTATCTACAATCTGACAATGAAGTACCTGAAAATTCTGATTACAATTTATCGACTATTAAACAAGAAGATTTATACATTAAACAATCCTAGCATATTAACTCTTCATGTTGTATATATGGTAATCAGAATGAATACAAGTTAATGACAGAAATGGTAAACACGATAACAATCAACACTTTTATGAACTACCAATTACTTTATATCCTGGTGATTGATTTTCACTTTTCCCAATGGAAGGATTTAATTCTATCGATGAAAAAGACTTTTCTCTTTGTCGCTTAGATTTCCACAAAATTCTAAATGAATCACCATTTGAACTAGGACAATCATCAAGAGACTGTCCAATGAATAAGCTTTAAAAAATATAATAATATATGATAAAGTCAATAATAACTTGAACATATATTTTATCAGAACACAGTATATAAGAATCACAAAAGTGGATAACAGTGAATTCGATCAGTAGGTTGAGGAACATTTCTAATTTGATCAGTGATCAAACTACAGAGAACAGTTTCTTAGCTGGTTAGTTAGATCAAATAATTTCTCTGAAATATTTTATTTGAAAAACTTTCGGGGTCATTCTGGATAACATTATCTGTGTTCACGTCAAGCAGAAGTATGCTTTCCAATTATTCAACTTGCGTTAACTCAGCCAGTTCAGATAATCATGTTTTCAACTAGTTGTATACGCATGATTTGTTATACTCAGATACTTTTGAATTCTAATCGAAAGTGTTTTTACTTGATCTATTAATGTCATATACTTAGAACGATCACACAAAATGCTTAGATAAATCAAAACAATAAAACATACTATAGAAACCAATCAAAGACAAGATCATAATAACTGACAAATTTAATTCATTTGAAATATTTTTAAAAGGTTAACTTCTATCTAAAGCAGGTTTGAATGATGTCTCAAATCTTTATCATCGTAACCGAGAATAAGATGGTAATGATAGACACAGACGTAATATAACTTGTTTAAAAAATAAAATTTAAGCACCTTTTTACTAAAACCGCATCCAGAAACTTACGTTGATGTTACAACCTGGGGAAACCGATAAAACTGAAAAGTAAAATAGATTTGTTCAGGGGAATTGTGACCACCGGTTGATGACGACCTGGATACAAACCTATGAATGGAACAATGAAATATTAATAGCCGAATATTAAAGCAAGCACATAACTTGAGGTTTCTTGTCTGTAATCTGTATCAAATAATCTGAAGTTTTTCAAAACACAGTGAGAACACACATTCATATACAATTTGGCGTCATAGACGATACCGATGAAGGGCTCAGAATGTTATCGGGTATACAAGAGACAATAATATCAAGCCACACAACCAGGTTAACAAAATTTGGTGAGGACGAATTGACATTATGTAACCATTTAAATATTGCTCAATTAATTTTTTGTTACGTCTAATTAACTACGAAATTGGTTGTTGTAGTTGATAATCTTGACCTTCCTAATTACGATCAACAAATAGTTGAGAATATGTGTCCTTCATTATTCAACAAACCGTTTGTCCCATTTACCGACTAATAAGGGTTTTTAAGATCATACAGTTCCGAAATTAATCTCCAGAGATATAGTGCTACTTAATAAAAAAAATCCCATTCGCTTTTTCACAATCACCAAGTGAAAAGTTGGTAAATCGAATCGAACGCTACCCATAAATCGTGATTAGTAAAAATTCCCATTCAAGCTGCATCATTCAGATTCCATTCAAGACCTTCCTGACTCTGGAGTTTCCGTTCATCGCAGTTTTATACAAATCATAGTCAAAAGTTTGTTGTATGATACATTCTATGATGTATTAGATTGAACTCTGTTCATACAATTTCTCTCTCTTATAAAATTAACTTAAAATGAAAAATGTAATGATTGTTCAACCTATTTATAATTTAAATCACTTGAACAAGCAAGTGGCTATCAGGACTCAGTGGCCGAGTGGATAACGCGATGGCGTTCGAAGCGAAAGGTACTGGGTTCGAGTCCCAAAGTGAACATCAACTCTGAGATGCAGGTACATCCAGTTGACGAGTCCCAAATAAGACGAAACGCGCGTCCTGGATTTCAGTGCTAGCCACTATCCATCTTTGCTTACCATGCTTGTGAATTAAGGCTATATCGATGCAATACGCACAGTATGCATATATGCCAATAAGAGACTGACCAGTTGCAGTCCTAAAAATCAATGGGAAGATTCAAACAAACAATACGAAGTTGAATTTAAATCAAAATTACCCAGAATAAGCTAGAAATTGAAAAATAATTTCATTTTGATTTAATAGATCAACTTCTTTGACAAATTTAAATTCATCTATTGTATCAGTTTGTGGATCAATTGTGAATGGTGGATCACCATTTTCTGTTTTAATTGGTTCAAAACCTATTTTTTGGAAACAAAAAAATCCATAAAACTGTTCGTTTTGTTTACAGAAAAATCAACTGAAATTTATTGGAATGAGTGACTGAGATCTACATCTGACTATTGACACTATGCAACTGATGTATATCTGAAGACGAAACAAGGAAATATTCGTGAAGAAGCGTTTCTATTCAACAGCATCAGTCACTAAAGCTAACGATAACAAATGCTAAAGGGCTTAATTTTCATAAAGAAAATACCATAATGGTCCGAAGTTTAAAGAAAAAATAGTGAGATTCGAATGGTTTACTGATAGGACGTGTGAGGGATATCTGGTCACTTGACGGATATGATTCAAAACAGATAATCATGAAGGTGATATTATCAGTTGATCTTTCAGTATGAACAGCTGAATGCGAATATACGGTAATTGTGAAATTAAACATATAACGTTTACCTGAACGCTTAAACTACTAATCTCAAGCTATAGTCATTTTGTTAACGATCATACATTAGGAAATAATTGTTCATTCAAAACCATTTGGTCATACATGAAGCGGTTATCTCAATTTTATTTTTATAATCTAACTAAAACATACTTTCTTCGGTTTTCGTTCCCTGATATCGTCGTTCAACATGAGTAAGAAATATGAAACACTGAGTTCTACCTCATATACCCAATTTTATTGTACACACCGCAAAACATTTTAGTCCTGAAATACGTCTCATGTGGAATCGTGGGTGTATGCAATTCAGGACAGCTTTACTGGTGGACAGAACCGCTACCTATTATTTCTTGGACTTCAGTGTTTTAGCGTCAAACGAATATTATATTTCGATCCATTCTATAATCACAATTATCTGATAGAATATAGAGAGCTAAAATGGTGACTCATCTTTCACAATGCGTATGTAACTCCCGCAGAACATTACATACAGTGGTTTATATTATGGCAGTTGACCTGAATAACTACTTTACAAATAATTCGTATCTACTGCACGTAACGTATGTCAATTGGATCTAAAATAATTGCCTCAATCTATCAGAGATCAGAAAGCTGTATGGACGTAAATCCACTCACGTTAAGGCACTTCGTTTAAAAAAATGCCAATTAAACCTTTTACTGAAACATTTCCCTGGATTCATGTAAATCTCAGTTTCATATAGTTAAAATTTCAGATGCAAACATGAACAGTGTACATAGAACTGATTCAAGTCATTGTCTAAACCTATTAGGATTTCCGAATAAAGTTACCATAACCAATTACCAATTGGTTGAGATACTAATTTTAGAAAAATATAATCTTTTGCATTTAACCTGCTGAATAAATTTTAGCATAAGCTGCTCGACTTAATCCAACACCATGATGAATGTTATCTAAAAGAAATAAAGAATCATTCGGATTTCGATTCAAAAACGGTCCAATAACAGGTGAGGAGGTTGCTTCAATCGGTTCGTACATTGTTGGTCCAATTCCACCCAAGTAAGGACCAACTATCATTCCATGATTTAGAAATCCACTGCCTGGGTTGAAAAGTTCTATCCGCTGTTGTTGTCGATATTGTTGTTGTAGTAGTTGAGTATATAAGTTAAACTGTGCTTGGATTGGAACTGATAATAACTTTGTATTCATCTCATTCATATCCTCAAACTGTTTAGTATCATCGACTGAATCATTTTTGTTCATGAACTTTGATGAGGACTTTCGTCGAACTGGTTGCATCTTTTTCTTTCTCGGAATAGCAGCAACTGCTCGAGACTCCGATGTAGTGATTGATTCTCTATAAAAGAAAAATAAAGATTCAACATACATAATAGAAGCTGAAATTAAGTATCAATTGATACGAATGGCATGCAGTAATCTGAACAAATATGTAAGTTACTGGCATCCATATTCGCTCCTTCTTCGCGCTGAAAATACATACTTTCATTTTATTTTCAGTGTTAGGTATTTGGGAAATTTTGGTTTAGATAAAGTCATGTTGTAAATCTGCAGACTGTCGATGTGAATGAGGAAATGTATTCAACTACAAACAACAAGATTTCAAAAAAAAACGAATAAAACAATCAAGACAACTGACGACATTCGATTTTCTTGTTAGTTTACATATCACTCTATAGGTTGAGAAGATTTAGAAAGACTATCAGTGTCATGATCACCTTATTAACTGTTTATAGATCTGTTATTGTAAAATCCTTTCTATCCACCGAAATAATACTTTGTATGCGTTTATATCACAAAACTGTGTCGCGAAGAAACTTGGACGAAAATCGATTTTTCAATGTAGTAAGCTTGTTGAATTTCCGTCAAAATTTATGGAACACTATATGTTGGGGTTATCCTGAAAATTTCTCTCAATAGACATGACAAGCTCAGAAAACATTAAGAAGCATTTTATCCAATCAGCGTTTGATTAGAAGTTTTGCTAGAAACACCACGAAAATGAAAAGTCACATGTAGAGGTTCTGATTGACTGATTACTACACTGCTACTATGTTTAGTAGTATTCTAGAATTTTTAAGAAAACCCAAGGACTTCTAAAATACTATAAAAACCCTATATTTTCTGAACATAAATGAACCTTTGGAGTAAAATGGTTCTTGCATATTTTGCGCCTTTTCTCTCGTGTTCAAGTCTCTGTGTAGTTCTAGCTTGGGGGTTACGAGACTAGCTTAGGATCCGAGTATAGCGCTCAATCAGCAAGACTTGTCACTATATTCGGTGGGTGAATATCAAAACACATCATCATTTCTAGTAAATTTCTGCAATCAAAAAAACAGAACTTGATCTCTTACATTACGACAAAGATTAACTTAGTGAGATATGTAAACAACTCAACAAAGTCCACGGTAAAATAGCTTAAACTGCTATGTATTATTGTGAACAAAACTAAGCGGCTGGTCTTTTGTTACAAAAATTTATGCTGTTTCTAGTAGAAACAAGTTAACAAAACAGTTTCTGAATGAAAACAAACATCGAAATAGAGAATGAATAACACAGGAAGCCCGTGTAAATTAGTCATTTGATTTAATTATGTTGCGGTTTGCATTCTGAATCACTTGTGTAGATTAAAACTAACAAACAGAGATATATTACCCCTATTAAATTAGGATCTATGATTCAATGGAACTGCTTTCAAGGTGGTTAAATTCATTGAAATAAATCCCAAGATTCAGACATCATATTCATCAAAATCCATTCGATACTGAACTTTTGATCATAAACGTGCTTGAACCACCTGACAACCGGTTTCTTAACTGTGAAAATATTACTATGAATTTGTTTGTTTTAAAACTTATCATAGTCAACTGATGTACGGAATAAACATATTTATGTGGCTGGGTATTACTCAATAAGATTATATGTACTTGTCTGTATGTGTAATATAATAAATAAGAAGTTATATTTCAATGATATGATTATCTTATAAACAGAAGGGGTTTGTGTGGAGATTTCAGTATTTGAATAGTTGAAAACATGAGTCAATTGAAGCTAGACCACTAAGGAAAACCTGGAGTCCCACAATAGGACAAAACGGCCGTCCAGTGCTTCCAGGTTTTCCTTGGTGGTTTAGCTTCAATTGACTCATGCTTTCAACTAGCTTATAAACATTTTAAGCAAAACCAATATAATGATGGAATAAAAGCCGATTGAAACTAAACAAATTCCTAGTGTTGAAAGAAGTGTTATTGGAAGTCTTTTCAACTATATGACTATATAGACATAAAAAAATACTGACATATACTACATACATTCCACTTTACGAAGTACCTTACCATTCTTTTTGAATGTACAAATTCGACTCCTTACTACTCAATTCAAACAAAATTTACGACTATGGAATCACAATTGACTTACATTATCATAATATCGTATGGTTTTTTATACATATGAAAAGTGTATCGAACCCGTCAACTGTGGTAATCAAAGTGATAATAGGTTATTGAGTCATAATAATATAGACATGATCTTTCAGCTGAATAAACGTGAGTTGGAGGATTTTAAAACAGTCCGTAATAATGTGACTTTAAATGATTCACATTTCATGAATTCAACTATGAAAGCTAGCTGGATTCCGTTAGAAAGAGACAAGTTAAGAACCTTATTCAGTTAGTCAGTCAGCTAGACACAATGAAGTTAGAGCCTGATACAAATGCATATTCCTCTAAGTTATCATACCCCATCAGCATGTTGAGATTAAATTAGATGGATGAATAGCAGATGAGACTGAACAGCGTAGTTGCATTAAGAGTGAGAGTGATTGAATATTGATAATATGATTCAAGAATGACAAACAAAAAGCGTGCATCAGAAAACACTTGAATTCCAAATCTATAGAAGATTAAAAGTGAATACATCTGCGCGACAGTTAACCTCTCTAATACATTTTGTCCAACGTCTCCAACCATTGATTACGGTTCCTAAGTGGACCTAAACCAAATAGCACACATCTTTCAATACGCCTCAGATCAGTAGTCAATAATTTCATACACTAATTTCATGACGTCATGTGGCAGCCATTAGCTTTCTCCAAACCTGATTCTTCACTAGCAAACAGCACCCATTGAGATCGGTACTGAAACTACTGAAACTAATGATCACTGCACATGATAAACATTAAAATATTAGCTGGATATTTACCAATCACTGTTAAACTATAAAGTCTATGCCTTTTTAAACTCGTTAGTGTAGAAATGTCGGCTATTATACGACTTGAAGATTCGTTGCACAACCCCTCTCTCCAGCGTATGTTCATTCATCAAGTGAGACAATTCGATCAATAAAATACAGTGAAGTTTATTTTATTTGGATCCTCAATCAGACGGGAAACGACGAATTCAAGATATCTTTACATTCATCATTCAATAAAAGCTTTGACACTTGAAATTTCATTACTTATATATTTATGATCAGAGTAATCCTCTTCCAATCTTTTAAGCTACAACTAATATTTATCATCATAAAACATTTCATAGACATTGTCACTGAGAATAGTATAAGTAAGCATATACAATTTACATATATTTGCTTTATAAAAGCTATCAAAAAACAATAAAGTGAAGGCATTAATAATTTATGGTGCTTTACTATATTTTCAAAGCAACAGCACAATCCAACTCACTTGAACATGATTTTACTTCTAAAGAAATAATTTCCATGTAAAATTTTATTCAAATAAGTAAAATTGAGATGAAAATACCGTATTCAGATCACAGAAAATTGAGCAATAAAGGATTATGTTATCCCACTATCTTTCTTTCAACAACTTATTTGATCAACTGAGTAGTTTGAGGGAACTATGAAAATATTTTTAGATGGTTAATTTTTAACGTACTGCGTTCAGTTGTCAAATCACTGAGAAGCAAATGAACTTGGACAGTTGTCTCAAATTACTTAGAAATCATTCATAGGTGAGCCTAAATGACTCTACTAGTATCAAACAAAAAAAATCATTCAGAAACAATTAACTAATATATTTTCTTATCAGAAGGGGTTTTGTGGAGACTTAGTATTTTCATAGTTGAAAAATCAGTATCGATCTAAGTTGCCATAAATTGTATCAGCACGAGAGTAATGAAAATTCTACTTCAAAACTGTTACATACGGACAACAAATAATGGGTGGTAATTGTTAGGATATATGTATGAAGTTTTATCACATATATTCTTATTGTATAACTATTGAATAACTAAATTATTTGTATATTCATATTTCTTTTGTTATAAGCTTTCATTTAAGCTATTGACTACTATTATACGATTTACTATACTTAAGTTATGTCTGGTCTCCCATGCCAACAGCCACATTTTTTGCCTAATTTTGTCTGGTTAGAGTTTTTTTTTAGCGAGTTGGTTTTCTAGCCCCATGCCCAACCCTCCTTTTTTACCCGGGCTTGGGACCGGCAGTAGCCCCCGGAGGAGCTACAGGCGGAGATCTGATTTTGTCTAATTGGCGATATTACCCCATGATATATTAACGGGGCACAAGCCGTAACAAAAACAAAAAGGCACATAATGATAATGATTTTTGTTAAAGTAAAACCTGCATATATGAAGCATCATTCAAATCGTAGAATAGATGTTAAAGAATGATAATTACGGAACGATAATAGACTGATGGTTTAAAAGACGATAATCAATAATTTTAGCCATATCATTACGGTTAGTTCTCTGTCATGTTTTATACAAAGTTTCTAACCATAGATAGCAAATATACTTGATTTCCAACATGGTACTTTGCACCTAGTGACTTAGCGTGTTCTAACACTCTGTGTGACTTAAATTTCAAATATCACACTATGTTTGGGCTGTATCTAGCTTTTTCTATGTTAACCTACTTCTATCCCGACTAGCGTTTCACATCGAAGTGACGGCCATTTATGTCCAATAGTTGACCTAGTTAAGTGATACAATAAGTGTTTATCAATCCTATGTACTATATCTTGTTAAGAACCTAAATCTAATGCTAATAGCACCGATATCATAGTTCTATCAGTTGGAAGTTACATGATTGATAGATGATATATATCTTCCCACTTTTCTTAACAGATATTTTAGCTAGAGAGTCTGTGTGTAGTCTTGCCAATACCTTTAAATTTTTTAAATTCTATTTTGTCATATATACATCATAGACTTCTCGGAATCTGGTGGTAAGAATTATTCACTGAGTTCTTTACCTGAGACAAGCTAAATATAAATCACAATCATTCCATTTGGATGTCCATCGAAGATGGATTATCATGCTGCAGTTTGTCAGACTAATGATGTCGTGGTAAAATATGATCCAAACTTTTTATTGCATCAGGGGTTTGTTCATTTCAGAATGCTTCGATTTTTAGGAATGAAAATAACATGGAATCTACATGATCTAACTATTCAAGGAATTTCATCGACTATCACACATGGTTTGATAGCTCATAGTTTTTTTATGTTATGAAATGTGTCAAGTGGATTACACAATAATTTCTCACTTTCAATTGAAGTCGTTTTTTAATCCGATAGTTCACACAAACAGAAAGCTTACACTTGAACCTATCTGATATCAAACTGTAATAGCTAATGTATTCAAGAATATATTCTCCCTATTCATCAAACTATCCATCTCAGACTGATTCTAATTTTAAATTATCTCGAATTCTCCAAACTAGATGATTTAATTGTGGGACTTCCATTGTCATTTTGTACAACGTCTCTAGCACCTACTTTATGTAAAAGTAACCTTTCAAGCTATTCCACCAGTGCTAAATCGGTTTTCTTTGATGGCCTTGTTGGTGATTGACTGTCTTTGTGGATTTTAATCATCATCATATGTTTTGGGATTCACGTTGACAATCGTAGTTGGTTAACTTCCGATCTTATGATGAGGTGACCTCTTCTATACGGGTTCATAAATTGGATCAATATCTATTTGTTTATTGATTATTAATTGGTCTGAATTCCATGCTTTTAAGAATTCCCCCCGTATTCTTACAGTTTTTTTTCAATTCGAATTTTCAACATTTTTCTTCTTAGCACACACTAAGCGTTTACCATTTCACCTCACCCCAAATCTATGTTAATTTTTGCAAAAGTGTAAAGGGTGCCCATTTTGTCTAAAGTAATGCATTCATTTGTTATTGTACCGTTTGATTTGCGCCTTTTTTCATACTCTTCACAAATTTATATAAGAGATAAAAAGTACACATGATAAATATAAAATAATTTCTATTTCATTGTTAAAATTAATTAAACTAAATTTATAGTTGAAATCATGAGTCAATTAAAGCAAGACCATCATACAAAACCTGAAATCAGTGGATGGCCATTTCATCCTAGTGTGAGACACTTACAGCAGTGCGTATCCACGATCCCGCCTCGCGAGATTCGAATGGACGACCTATCAGTCTTGCGCTCGAATGCTTAACCTCTAGAACCACTGATCCGGTCCGCACCCAATGGTGTCAGTGTCTACCTTTAACGATTACACGAATTTACTAAAGTCTCCACAAAACCTCCTTCTGATATACTAAATTCAATTGAAATGTTTTATTATTCTTTCCTGAAGTTCTAGTGGGAAGCAGTAACCAGTAGAGTTCAACCAGGTCTGTTGGGAGATATCAACTCACTGAAGACATTGGTGAATGGTTGCTCAATTTGGTGGATTAGTTGAACCTAGACATTAACACCGTTGGATGCCAGCAATCACAGTGGTCTAGAGGTTAAGCAATCGTGCGTCAGACTGATATGTCCTTGATTCGAAACTCACGAGGCGGCATCGTGGATGCTCACTGCTGAGAAGTCCCACAATAGGACGAAACAACCGTCCAATACTTCCAGATTTTCCTTTATGGTCTAGCTTCAATTAACTCATGATCTCAACTATATTATATCTAACTAACAAAACTTACATCAATTTCTTTTTCAATTCTTTGAAATGTTTGATTAGTGTATATTTGACCTTGATTTATAATTTCTTGTAAATATTCAGGTAATTTATATACAATTTCATTCATTATTACATTTTCAAATGTATTTTGAGTTTGTTTTAATGTATTGTCTGTAAATTTAGATTTAAATTGTATCATACTACTATCCATTGCATATAAACAAATTAGACTAAGTAAAATATTGATACAAACTAGACTATAGACTATAAATTTAAAAACTAAATATACTTTAAATTGAGTATAGAATTGGGATGGATTAATCATTGATAAATAAAGTTGATCTTGATTAAGTGGTTGTTGTATTTGACTTGGATTAGTTAATGTTGTTGAAATGATGGAATTTGTTGAAGAGTGATTAGATGATTGACGTTTGTACATTGGATCCTACATATATTTAGAAAATGAAATACTTATCAGGTAATGGTTTGTGGAGATTGTTGAGCTTAGATTGATATCATGAATGAAGAGATGTTAGACCAATATTGAAAACCTGGAAGCATTGAGTAGTCATTTCGTCCTAGTATCCTGTACATGGGATTTGAACTCGGAATCTTCGGTCTCACGCGTGAACTTTCAACCTCCGGACTTTTGAGTTGACATTCAGTGGTGTTTATCCATCACTTCAACCAATCGTACGTTCAGGATAGTGGATGCGCACTTCTGAGTAGTTCTTTGCTAAGACGTAATGGCTGTTCAGTCTTTCCAGGTTCTCAATGGTGGTTTAACATTGATCTATTCATAATAACAATCTAAGCCCAAAAATAAAATAAGTGAAAAAATTCGTAATATTAGAATTGATACTATTGCTGTGTAAGCTACTTATGCTGACAGATATAAGTGGTATAAAGTTGAATGCCTGTCAACAGAAGATTGAATTCCAGGGAACATGAAGAGAAAAAAAGAGCAATTTGAAAAGCAACAGAATAGCAAGGATCATGAAGTATATAAGGGACAACTGATGGGGTATGTGCAAATTATGTATTTAGTGTATGATCTTCATATTTTATGAAGATACTAAGTGTTTTTGCACTAAGCAATGAATTAGTTCACTCCATTTGAGTTCTCGTACACTACACCATGAATAATGACGGATAACTGTAATTCACTTGTTGACAAACTTCAGTTGCTTTGCTTCAAGACAACAACA